>NW_025227140.1:0-2556 GCF_018294505.1 Triticum aestivum | reverse complement strand
GCCGGAGTTAAGTAAGAACCAGCCGCAGCGGGGAGGGGGGCTCACCGGAGAGGTACCCCACTATCTATCTTAGGGTTCAGGGTGGGGGCAGTGGTCGCCGGCGGTGGTGGGGCGGTGGTGTGGGGATCACCGGAGAAAAAGATCGGCACGAGGGGTCCTAGAGGGATGGCCGAGGCGGCGGCTGTCGGTGTCAAAACCGGTGGATCTCGGGTAGGGGGTCCCGATCTGTGCGTCTTAGGCTGATGGTAACAGGAAGAAAGGGACACAATGTTTACCCAGGTTCGGGCCCTCTTGATGGAGGTAAAACCCTACTTCCTGCTTGATTAATATTGACAATATGAGTAGTACAAGAGTAGATCTACCACGAGATCCTAGAGGCTAAACCCTAGAAGCTAGCCTATGATGATTATGATTGTAATTGTGATCGGCCTTCTAAGGACCAACCTCTCTGGTTTATATAGACACCGAAGAGGGTTAGGGTTTACACGGTGTCAGTTACAAGGAAGGAAATACAATATCCAGATCGCCAAGTGAGGGAGTCCTGGACTAAGGGGTGTCCGGATAGCCGAACAATCATGATCGGCCGGACTCCAAGACTGTGAAGATACAAGAGTGAAGACTTCGTCCCGTGTCTGGATGGGAATTTCCTTGGCGTGGAAGGCAAGCTTGGCGATACGGATATGTAGATCTCGTACCATTGTAACCGACTCTATGTAACCCTAGCCCTCTCCGATGTCTATATAAACCGGATGGCTTTAGTCTGTAGGACAAACAACAATCATACCATAGGCTAGCTTCTAGGGTTTAGCCTCCTTGATCTCGTGGTAGATCTACTCTTGTAACACACATCATCAATATTAATCAAGTAGGACGTAGGGTTTTACCTCCATCAAGAGGGCCCGAATCTGGGTAAAACATCGTGTCCCTTGTCTCCTGTTACCATCCGCCTAGACGCACAGTTCGGGACCCCCTACCCGAGATCCGCCGGTTTTGACACCGACATTGGTGCTTTCATTTAGAGTTCCTCTGTGTCATCACCGATAGGCTCGATGGCTTCTTCGATCATCAACAATGACGCAGTCCAGGGTGAGACCTTCCTCCCAGGACAGATCTTCGTATTCAGCAGCTTTGCACTGCGGGCCAACTCGCTTGGCCATCTGGAGCAGATCGAAAGCTACGCCCCTGACCGTCAGGTCAGATTTGGAAGTTTGAACTTCACGGCTGACATCCGCCGGGACTTGATCTTCGATGGATTCGAGCCACAGCCAAGTGCGCCGCACTGTCATGACGGGCATGATTTAGCTCTGCAGCCGGACAGTACCCTGGAGGCCGCACTCGAGCCCGCTCCGATCTTCAATTCGGAGCCGGCTGCGCAGATCGAGGACGGATGGCTAGACACCGCTTCGGGGGCTACAACCTCTACGGCGATAGAGCCGAACACTGACCTTGTCCCTCATAAAGCTCGTGACTCCGAGGTGCCGGACTCCTTGCCAGACTCCAAACCTCCCGCGCCCCCTCCAATAGAATCCGATTGGGCGCCGGTTATGGAGTTCACCGCTGCGGACATCTTTCAACACTCACCTTTCGGCGACATCTTGAGTTTGCTAAAGTATCTCTCGTTATCAGGAGAGCCCTGGGCGGACTGCGGTCAAGATGGTTGGGATGCGGACGACGAAGAAATTCAAAGCCCACCCACCACCCACTTAGTAGCCACTGTCGACGATCTAACCGACATGCTAGACTACGACTCCGAAGACATCGACGGTATGGACGACGATGCCGGAGACGACCAAGAAACAGTGCCTACCGGGCACTGGAAAGCCACCCCAACTCACGACGTATACATGGTGGATACACCAAAAGGAAGCAATAATGAGGAACAACGGGACAGGGCGAAGGACAACTCCCCCAACAAACAACCAAAACGGCGACGCAAGCACCGCCCGAAGTCCCGCCTCGATAAAAACGGCACCCATACGGACCCGGCCTTAGAGCAGGGCGAAGCAGTGGACGGCGAACATGCCACCAAGCAACCATCCGAATATGACGAACTGGACAAGCAACCCACCCCCGGCGAAAACAAGAGCCTAGATGATCTCACGCCGAACACATCGCCATAGCATAAGAACCTTCATAAAAGGCTCGTCGCCACTGCAAGAAGTTTGAAGGAGCAAAAGCGGAAGCTCAAAACAGCGGAGGACGCACTCAGAATGAGATGGAGCAAAGTACTCAATACCGCAGATAAATATGGCGCTAGTAACCAGGCAAAGAGTTACCCAAAGCGCAAGCTGTTGCCCGAATTTGACGAGGAGGCCTTAGAGCCCCCGCAGTCAAAAAAGAAAGAGGCTGCCTGGCCGGATAGACGACCAGATGACAGGCTAAGAGCAGCAAGGGGTGCCACACACAAGCCGGCACACGGTCAGCATAAAGATCCTCGGAAAAAGGATGACCTGGTCAGGTCCATCTATGGGCCAAAAAAGAAGACTCCAGGAAGCAACACAACCCGCCAAGCGTTTGAAGACAACGGCACACCCAAATACAGGGGCGCCGCACACC
>NW_025227139.1:0-9873 GCF_018294505.1 Triticum aestivum | reverse complement strand
CCCACAGCGCGATCCATCTCACGCTGGTAGGCTTCTGACAAGCGTCTCATGCTTGCAAGCTTCTTCGCGCCTTCAACGAGCTGAAGGCGGCGTCCCTCCAGCATCTCGGCGTCAGCGTCTCCCGGAATAGGAGCGGTCAGGTCTTGCAGAGCCGCGTCGAGTGGGTCATGAGCTCCTTCACCGGAATGCTCGCCATGATCGAGGACGAGAACCTCTGTGACGGTGCTTCCACCACTCTCTGTGTGAGGGAGCTGCTCGTCGTAGACCACCATGTTGGTGGGGAATGCGTCGAGCGACGCGGTGTCGGAGTCGACCAGCATTGGGTCGGTGGAGCCTATGGACTCCAGGTCCATGGCAGGCTCACCGGCGACATGGAGTTGGTCAAGGAGGCCCGCGAGGAGGCTCTCGGGGCCGCCCGTGCCTGCGTCGGATGCAGGCTCGTCGGAGAGGCGAACCTCGCCGACAAGTTCAGCGAGGCAGCAGGCTGCACAGGCGATCTCAGCGTCATGCAGCGCGTCAGTGCAGACACCGTCTGGCGTGCCGGGCTGGCTGCGCTCACCAGGGAGAAAAAGGGTTCCCGTCCAGAGCAGGTCTCCGGACGACGGTGCACCTCGCTCCACGGTGGGCGCCAAATGTCGGGGGTTGGGTGCGACATATGCCAAGGGATGGCTTATCATGGTGGGGGCGAGTAGAACGTTGCCGGTGCCTAGAAACAGAATGAGGCGAAGACATGCACAGTGGCGGATCTTACCCAGCTTCAGGGCTCTCCGTGGAGATAACACCCCTACTGCTGCTCTGCGGGGTCTCCGCATGTTCACTATGGCAAAGTGAGTACAAGGTTGCTCCTTGAGCTGTTTCCTGGAGGTAGGAGAAGGCAAGGCTAGCTCCCTCCTTCCTATATAATCTGGTCTAGTGCTAAAGAAGCGATCCCCCTTGCATGGGTGCCCCGGGGGGCTTATATAGGCCCGCCCCTCAGGGATACAATGGTAATTCGGCTGGGTGCGGGTCCTAGCTGTCTGCCTCTCAGGCCGTCGTCTTCTCTGCCGACTGCTGGGGCCCGCTGACTGGTGGGCCCCATCGATAGGCCCGGTACGGAGCCGACAGGTCCTGTCCGCCGTGGGCGGGTCCCGTCGGCTACGAATTACTGTAGCAATGCCTCTAATGACGCCGGCTTGCTCATGAGGTCATGGCAACAGTGTCGCCGCCTGACGGACGATCACTGTCGCCATTCCCTGTCTTGTCTGGTTTATGGCGTGCGGGGCCCGTGGGAGGGGCTGGCCGACTCCCGGGGGCCGACTCCCAACGGGTCAGTCTTGTGGTGCTCTCGCCGTCTTCTGTACCCCCGCTGACGGGTGGGACCTGCCGTCTCTGGGCCGTACAAGCAGGCCGTTGTGGGCACAGGGTGCCGCCCACGGGGGCTGATGTCAGGGCAGGCATGGCAGCAGTGTCGCGCCGGATGGAGATCTCCATCGATACGGCGCACTGTAGCCATGCCTGCCCTTCGCAAACGGGGCAAGGATGGGCCATGCGGTGACCGTACCCCGTCTCGTCCATCGTTGCGAAGGCAGGAGGTGGTCGGAGTCGCAGGCCGACTCCCCATAGCCGGCTTCTCTGGAAGCCGTCAGTTGGGAGTCGGCTTATCTCAAAGTCGTCCCTGGGACTCAGCCGTGAGGGGCAGTCGGCGGCCTTGCTGCCGACTCCCGGAAGGCGGCTCTTTATCGTGGGGTCTTGAGGGGCGCAGCCCGCCCCGATGTCTTGAAAGGTTCAGGGGCTCGGGTTAGCCTACCCGTGGCCCATTACTCCGACAATCATATTTTGAAGTATGTCATTCTATCCTGTTTAGTTAGCCATCATACATGTGAAATTGTGTCATGCTATCCTGTTTAATTAGCCATCATATATGTGAAATTATGTCCTGCTATTCTGTTTGGTTAGACAACATAAATGTGAATTATTTCATGACCTGTTTTCTTCCCTACTATCTGTTGCACCTGTCTATCTTACAATGTCTGTGCATTCAATTACTTTTCTTGTTTATCAGCCATTTCAATTGGAGGGGGGTGATGGCAGTATCTGTGGGAGTAAAAACACGGTCTTCAGAAAAGATCGTGCTACCTGTCGATTTAGATAGAACCACTGTTGTGCTTGCCCAAGAACCAGCCCCACCTCACATAACCCAGACTCACGCAGATTGTACCCCTACCCAGTTGGACAGAGAACCAGCTACACCCCTTCTAACCCCAACCCCAGCAGATAGTAACCCAGTTCCCGTTTACACAGCACTGTCTCCACCACGGAGCACCCAAACACGAGAAGTTAGTAAGGCAACTGCAGTGCCCAAAGCACGAGGACCACCACTCTGAACCCCAAGTCAACGCTTAAAGCAGAAGAAGAATTGTTCTCAGGTCAGGCTCTGTAGCTATGGTTCATACTACTTTGCTCTTGTATCACTGTATTTACTCATACCAACTAATTTTAAATTTGAAGGATGCAATTGAAAGTCCAATTGCGCAACAGGTATGTTTTAAACCTGTTTCTTTGACGTGTTTGATGTTGTAACTTGCTCTACATTGATTTCAGTTTCAATTGAATAAATAGTTATATTCTCATGCCATGCACATTACAAGTGTTGTTATTGTTGTGTAGTTTCCCACACTTATATTCTGTCTATGCTTCTTTGTCTTAAATAGATATGATTCGAACTATATATATCTTGATTTGGCAACATAAACTAGAATGATATAGACCATACAATGACCATACGACATAGATATATGTTTGTTTCATGTTGTTATCCTATCCACCTTACTACTGAACTGGTTTACCAAAATGAGTTTCATATACTACATTGTAAACCTGTGATGTGCTTGTTTGTTTCTCTTTTAGAACAGATAAAATATTGGAGAAGAGTACCCTGTTATGAAATGGTAAAGGAAGTAATGCAGATAAGGTTCAAGATAGTGAGACATCCCTGTTGGTCTCCAAGAAAGAAGATAAAAACTATATTGAAGACACAGAGACAACCCCAAAGTCCTGTCTTGATGTAGTGTTCGAGTTACTGGCTACTACTGCTGGCACCAGCTCTTCGAACTCGTTGCCTGAATCAGTTCGGCTTCTTGAGTCACAACTTCAAGTTGAAAGACATTTATCAGATGTTATGCGACAGGAAGCTTAAGGACTGAGGAAGTCCCTGCAGAATTCAGATGCATACTTTCTGGTGCAACAACAAGTGCTGGAGGATTTAAGCGCCAAACAAGAGAAAGTTAATAAGCTTGCTAAGCATCTTGCCATCATTATGGGTACCCAGGATATTGTTTCTTGAGCTCTTCTGAAGTGGTTTCAGTTCTGGACTTGTTTTGCTGCGGTGTTTATATGCTGTTGTGTTCCCTATATTTGCATTGGTGGCGAACTTTGATGCCTAGTGGATGTAATATGTGTAATAGCCATGATAGCCTAGTGTAAGTTGCTTGCTTATTTATTTCCTTATTGTCTTGTTTATTTCTTTGCTTGTAGTCAGTGTAGTTCTTTTTCCGTGGTTTGCTTGTGGGCGCAATAACCTACTTTTTAAAACTAGGCCACAATAACCATGGGCTACATATTTACTATAGTTACCATTTCCCTCCTACGGGCCGTAGAAACAATGGGCCTTCTATGGGTCGTAGAAACAATGGGCCTTATACGGATCGTAGACACAATGGGCCTTCTACAGGTCGTATCATCAATGGGCCTTCTATGGGTCGTATGATCGGTTGGCCAAACATGGGCCAATAACAGACTGCATTATGGCCGTAAACGGGCTAGAGTTGGAGTTGTCCATTCATGGGGCCATCATTAATCGGCTGTATTTGATGACGCTATGAAAATGGCCCAACGTATTAACGGGCCACAAATGGGCCGACTGTAACCTCGGGCTGAATTAGGCCCACAAGCAGAAAATGACAGTAACGCGCCGTAATTAAATGAATGCTGGAAATGAGCCCAAGAATAAATGGGCCCTGAGAAGGCCGAAAGATAACATGGGCTGGAAACGGCCCAACGGAATAATGGGTCGTTAATGGGTATAAAGCGATACACTGTTCATTACGGGCCAGTTTCACCACGGGATGTTAATGGGTATAAAATGATACATTGTTCATTACGGGCCAGTTTCACCACGGGCCGTTAATGGGCCAAGAGTTACAAATGGCCTCATATGGGCCGAAAGACGTCATGGGGCATACATGGGCCAGAAGTTAAAACGGGCTAGAATCATATTGGACGGCCCAGATAACACTACTGGGCCTAATTCAGATAGGTCGTAACGGGCCCTGGGTTAGCGGGCTGTAATTGGGATATATGCGAACAGGCCATTAACAGGCTTTCCATGGGCCGGCCCGCCACCTTTTGACCAAGTCAAACAGGCCGGCCTTTTCACAGGAATGGGCCTCTATTGGGCCGTGCCACGTGTCGACGTATCATAGGCACCTTCTGTATAATGAGTGGATGACATCTGTCCCAACGGTGAGGCGACACGTGTTTCCTCCAGCCAACGATGATTTTACACGTGGAAAACCCCCATTGGTCGGGGCTGTTAACGGGTTATCGGATCCAAAACCGGACCCGATAGCTTAATGGCGTTCCGCTATGGTGGATGCCATGTGTCGGTCACCCTTGACGAAAGCACTTGTGTGACGCGTGATTTATTGTCATGGAAGTGGACACTTCCGTGATGATAATTTTGGTAATGTCATGGAACACTTCTACGACAGCACAGGTATGACTATCTTGATTCTGTCATAAAATCGTCATGGATGTACATGCATGACAGAAAACGTGACCTACTGTGACAAACACGTATCATCACGGAAGTGTATTTTTTGTAGTGATTACTTCTCATGAGTATTCAGATCATAAACCCACAATTCATCAAATCCCAAGAAACACACCGCAAAAGAAGATTACATCACATAGAACTACAAGAATATCAAGGAGATCATGGTATTGAAGATCAAAGAGTGAGAAGAAGCCATCTAGCTACAAGCTATGGACCCGTAGGTCTATGGTAAATTACTCATGTATCATTGGAAGGGAGCAAGGATGATGGAGAAGCCCTCCATGATCTGTTCCCTCTCCGGCAGAGTACCGGAAAAGAATTTCAGATGGGATCGCGCATGAACAGAAGATTGCGGCGGTGTTAAAAGTGTTTCAGGTGGCTCTCTGGTATATTGGGAATATTTGAGAATTTATAGAGGCGGAATTAGGTCAAGAGGTGTCGCAAGGGGCCCACATGCTCAGGGGCACCCCCCCTGGGGCGCACCCTACGAGCTTGTCGCTCCCTCAAGGATCTTCTGGTCTTCTCCCAAACCTTCGTGGGTCCCTTCTGGTCCAGAAAAATATTAATCCATAGATTTTTCTCCGTTTGGACTTCATTTGATACTGATTTTATGAAAATCCAAAAACAAGCTAAAAACATCAACTAGCACTGCGCACTAGGTTAATATGTTAGTCCCAAAAAATGATATAATTGCATATAAAACATCTAAGATTGATACTATAATAGCATGGAACAATCAAAAATTATAGATACGTTGGAGACGTATCAGCATCCCCAAGCTTAATTTCTGCTCGTCCTCGAGTAGGTAATTGATAAAGACAAAAAAATGTTGTGGAGTGCTACCTAACATGTTTATCATGTAATCTCTTTTACGATACGAATATTTAGGATACAAATGATTCAAAGCAATAGTCTATAACTTGATATAAAGACATCAATACTCAGGCATACAAACAAGCAACCATGCCTTGAAAATAAAAATGCTAAAGATTGATATCCCTACAAAATCAAATAATCTTGTCATGCTCGATCTTCCTAACACAAAATATTAATCATGGACTAGCCCGATGAAGATTCGAGCAATTGTTTCATACTTTTTAACGCACTTCAGCTTTTTCTACCCCCACACAATACATGAGCGTGAGCCATGGATATAGCACTATGGGTGGAATAGAATGCAGTGATAAAGATCAATAAGGGGAAGTAAAAAAACGAAGATAGTCTCACATTGACGTGGCTAATCAACGGGCTACGGAGATGCCCATCAATTGATGTTAATGTGAGGAGTAGGGATTGCCATGCAACGGTTGCACTAACAGCTATAAGTGTACGAAAGCTTAACTAAAAACTAAGTGGGTGTGCATCCAACTTGCTTGCTCGTGAAGACCTCGAGCATTTGAGGAAGCCCACAATCGGAATATACAAGCCATGTTCTATAATGAAAATTCCCACTATTATATGAAAGTGACGACATGGGAGACTCACTATATGAAAAATATGGGATAGTAACATTCACTACTGCAGGATGCTGCTAATGCGACACTACGATCAGAGACCCTTCGACAAAACTGTGTGCGATGCAATAATCGCAAACGGTGATGTAAAAAACCATCAAAAAGATGCAAAACATTTCCGATGACGAATGCATCAAACACGGTTTAGATTTTATTTGCATGTGTGATGCAGGGCATACAGTTCAGTTCAATGAAGTGTTTGCGATGAGGCAGAAGAATAGAAACGGACATCCAGGTGAAGGTGTGTGCGATATATGGCATATGGTTCACTCAGATGAACTGTTTGTGATTAGGCGGAACAAAAGAAATGGTCCGCCAGATCAAGGTGTCTGCGATATACGGCATAGGGTTCACTCAGATGAACTGTTTGCGTTGAGCCAAGACAACAGAAACGGTTCAATTTAACAAGATGTGTGTGATATGCAGCAAACTGGTCTATAATCAGAAATGTGTGGGAAGACCGATAATAACACAGACGATTGCTTCTAATAATACATGTGTGTTGTGCATTGGGATTGCATACAGAACAACAACATATGTATATACACACTTATAAGGACATGGTTGCATAACCAAACTAAACATCCCATTACATAGGTGGCTACTACACACATGACATTTGCACACCAAAGTAAACTATTACATGCATAATTACATAGGTGGCTACTACACACATGACATTTCCACACACCAAAGTCAACTATATATTACATGCATGATTAACTAGGATAAACGATCATCTGATCATCATCTACTTCTTGGGACGCTTGCCGCTATTGCTCTGCTTGTGGCTCGATCCGGCCTCGTCGATCTCGGTAACGCGGCACTTCCTCTTGTCAACGATCCACTTGTGCATCTCATAGCATGTGTACACACTCTTGGTCACGAACCTAAGGTGAGGTTCATCAAGTTGCCGCATCCAGGCCCCGCGCCAGGATATGGGATTGTTCTGTTGGCATCCTGCTTCATCTTTTCGTAGTATGGGTCGATGGTGGCCAAGGTGAGTTCAACCAGGGAGTCCTTCTTCATGCTGCCCTAGACCCTGTAGTGCTCACGGATTTTGACAAGGTTCTTGCAGGCCAAGCTTGTAACCCTGAGTGCTTTTACATCGTCGGTGGTTTCCACCACAGCGAAATTGTAGTCGGTGTTGTTGACAAACCTGGTGAAACGGTTGCATGGCTCTGTGGCCATGCAGTAGTGGTAGATGAGGACACGATGGCGCATCCACAACTGGGCGACGGCAACCTTCTGATCTATGTTGGGACGATCGTCAGTGTACTGGAGGTCGATGCTGACCACCTTGTACTTGCCTCGAGCAAGCAACTGCTCAACGGTGTTGATGTAGTCATCCACCACGGTCGGGTCGATGGTGTACACCACCGAGAGATTTGTCTCCCTCGCGTGGGTCTCCACTTTATGCTCGCCGAATTCCATTGGAGCGTTGGTAGACATCCCCTCTCTATATGTCGTTGTGGGTGTGCTTGTTGTGTTGTGGGGCGTGATCAAAAGGTTGAAGAGACTAAGGTTATAATGGCCACAGGAATTAAAGGGGAAGCCGAACGGCCTGGAATATCGGCAAGTCGGGATGGCAGTTCTAATTTGCAGCACGTAACCCCATCGTGTCGCATGAACTACATCACGTGGAGACGCGTGCGGCGCAACCGCATGCACCCCCAACGTGATCGTGCGCAGGCCCAACCATTGGTAGAGCGCGCGTGGAGGGAAGCGAGCAGAGCACTCCGCGGTTGCCTCAACGACGAGCAACCAGTATATGCATATAGCAGTTGAACATGCAAGCAAAAGTTGTCCACAAGCCGAGCGCGCTAACGGACGCGAGTAGAGCGCGCCTCGGCGCCTAACGACGAGCACATCATGCTGCAATGCCTAACGGCGAACAGAGCTTGCCGAGGGACGCGAGCAGAGGCCGGCACAATCATACGTGGAAAATAAGATGAACTGTGTGAGCGATGACGGAGACATCAAGCACGAATCAGATTAGAGTTGCATGTGGGATATGTGGCATATAGTTGATCCATCCGAGCTGTTTGTGATGGAATAAGCTGTGTGTGTTGTGGGCAAATGATTGTTGGTATATAACCGTTTGTGATTGATGAATTCATTGCCGACGGGTTACCTAGTGTGGTCCGTGTGCGATGTGATATGCTCTGTCTACAGAACATCTATGCTCTGTGTACAGAAGAACAACATATATATACTTGTAATAGGACATGATTGCAATACCAAATTAAATATCCAATTACTTTATATAACAAATACCATAAATATTGCAAGGTTCAAATTCAAAGATTACAATGCCCAAATTCAAACATTGCAAACCTCGTCATTTCTGCAAAGGGATCAGCCACTGACAAGTCGTGTATGGGTTTGACACAATGACTTCCAATTACTCTGTCATATGCTCTTCCAATACGAAGTTTAGCTTTTGGAGCATCTTACATTCTGCAGTACCAGCCGGCTCTGATCAACAAACCATTCATCTTTCCTAATTAAATTGGTGTTCAACCTCAGTACCCTCACCACCCTTGCTCTGGCAAGAAATACCTAACGAGTGTAATCTCCGATAAGGTCCCTCGGTAGGAGTTCAATGTAATATTTGAGAGATGCAGATCCAGGCATTTGATGTGATTATCATTATAAACATTATCCACCTCCGGGCCTATTATTATCTACAAAAGAAGAGAACGTGTTAGTGCCTACATGTAGTTTTGAACACTACTACACACCTATTTGGTATGCATGATTTGAAAATGCACCAATGTGCCATCTTCGATATGACAAGATTACCATGGGAATTTGTTTACAATCTAGAAAATGCAGCCTTGTTCACAAGAGGTTGGACTGGATGAAAAATTCCCTAAGAAAACTAGTACAGATGAATGCAAAGGAGAAATGCTTATGTATTGTAACCATATGAATCAAGCAACCAATATGGGGTGGGGGTGTATGTCCTGAAATGCTCGAAAATTCCTTCAGAAATCGTAGTACATTGTCATTGTAAACTTGGGAAAAGGTGCAAAAAGATTGAACTCCCTTATGGTTAACATTTAACATAAAAGGAACATCACCTCGATATACAGCTTCTTCAGACACGGAAAGCATCTCAGGACACTAACAACTTGGTCCAGGTTGGGGCCGACAGATTCTAGTGCCAAGACCTTCACTGTGCCTAGAATCTGGGTGAAGCTTTGCTGGATGACAAACGAACATACATCTTCAAAACTAGAAATAATGTTGATATCAAGAAGGAGAGGTATAAGGCGACTGTTGTTCCTGAAAGTAGTAGTATTTGAAAAACGGGTAGCCCACCACTATCGATTTCGGCGCAGAAATGACATTGATTCTTGTTGACCTTGTTGATTAACTACAAGTAATCTCTCAAGTGAAGGTGTGTCCTCAATGACCATATTGTGGTCCACCTTTTGTGATCTCTCGTTGCAGCACCAGCAACACACATAAATAGTCTGGAGAGTCCTCGAGGTGATGTGGAAGGTACTCGACCTATTCATCGCCTGAAGATGAAGGAAC
>NW_025227138.1:60886-93169 GCF_018294505.1 Triticum aestivum | reverse complement strand
TTTTCGAAAAATTTTGGGCCTAAACGGAGCGTGGCTACCCGACTCTTTTTTTTTTTTTCCGAAACCTACTCCGGCAAGGAAATACGAATCGGAATCTAGATTGATCCCGAAAACAAACCTAATAAGCAAGGAACTCGGATTGGTGGTGGATATATGGTGGTGGTATATGGCAGCGGTGGTAGTATATGGATATGGATCGGTGGTGGTATATGGACACGGATTGGTGGTGGTATATGGATACGGATTCGGAGCGGTGGTGGTAGATGGCAGGGGCGATGATGATGGTGCGGCGATGGCGTGACAACTTGTGAACAGAACTCGAAACTCTAAAAGACTAGACGCTAAGACCAGCAACTGAACACGACGATGCAACCGCAAATTCAACAAAGCAAAACCCTAAAAAGATTATGCAAAGGCTCAGATTGGTTCGGATATGATGAACTAACCCTAATTTTTTTTTTGTGGCTTTTTCGTGGACTGTAGGTATGAAGAACAGACTCGATCTAAACTACAAAAAACTGTAAAATCTCACCGAGCAACCTGGAAATCTGATACCACTTGATAGAGGCAAAGGTGTCCCGTCTTTCGATGAGATGGTGGATTTCGCTTTGGTGGAAGTCGACTTTGACGATCCGACTACGACCGTGCGAGGACGTCGCGCCTTAGCAATCGCTAAACCAACTCCGAGAGGTTATTGACCACGCCGGAGCACGATCAACCTGACCACGAAGGTCTGTTTCCTGCGAGCAAACGAAGAACAAGCAAGAAACTAAGATTGCAATCTGGATATTGCGAATATAAGATGAAAGCTTTATTGATCAAGGTGGGGTTCTGTGACGCCTTTGTCTGGTCGTTGAACACAAACGAAGTACGCGAAGTTGCAGCTATGGCGAACTTTTAATCTAAACAAAACCCAAAGTCTAAACGATGCCCTAAGGGCTGTATATATAGAGGAAGAGGGGGGGAATTTCGTGGCCCTTGGTGGAGGGGTCCGAAATCAACCCTATCTCTTGTTTCCCCACACATACGGACTCTAAAAATAGCCTATACTTATGTATTTCGAAATTACATGGGCCTGGCCCAATAATAAGGTGACGCAGCACCTAAAATAGCCTCGGGACGAAATTTATGAAGTGGCGTCTTGTATATTTCGTCCAAGGCTTCATGCACCCATTATGGTGGCTTCAAAGTCCTGAAATCATCACTTGTAACTCCGTTCTTCTTTCCCTTGCGCATGCCATCATCTCCATGCTTGTTCTTGCTCCAATGTTCATCCTTCTCCAAGCTAGGCCCTTCATTTGTAAGCAAAACAAATGTATCCAATTTAGGCAGCATCATATTCTCATGAACATTAGAATCATTACCAAGAAACGAAAGTACCTGGTAATTTAGTTGGCGTGCACGAGCTCTAGTAATTGGTCCAGTATGTATAGCAGCAGGGGCTGTGGGTGTAACAATTGTATTGATGTCCTCATCAAATAGCCTATACTTATGTATTTCGAAATTACATGGGCCTGGCCCAATAATAAGGTGACGCAGCACCTAAAATAGCCTCGGGACGAAATTTATGAAGTGGCGTCTTGTATATTTCGTCCAAGGCTTCATGCACCCATTATGGTGGCTTCAAAGTCCTGAAATCATCACTTGTAACTCCGTTCTTGTTTCCCTTGCGCATGCCATCATCTCCATGCTTGTTCTTGCTCCAATGTTCATCCTTCTCCAAGCTAGGCCCTTCATTTGTAAGCAAAACAAATGTATCCAATTTAGGCAGCATCATATTCTCATGAACATTAGAATCATTACCAAGAAACGAAAGTACCTGGTAATTTAGTTGGCGTGCACGAGCTCTAGTAATTGGTCCAGTATGTATAGCAGCAGGGGCTGTGGGTGTAACAATTGTATTGATGTCCTCATCAGGCTTGGACCAAGGATGAATAGATCTAACTCTTTTTTTGTGGCTTTTTCTTGGACAATAGGTAAGAAAATAAATCTAATCTAGGAAAACTGGAAATTCTCACCGAGCAACCTGAAAACTGATACCACTTGATAGAGGCGAGGGTCCCGATCTTTCGATGAGATGATAACTATCGATTTGGTGGAGACGACTTTGACGATCCGACTACAAACGTGCACGACGTTGCGCCTTAGCAATCGCTAAACCAATCTCCTGAGGTTACTGACGATGCCGGAAGCACGGTCAGCCTGACCACGAAGGTCTATTCCTGCAAGCAATCGAAGAACGAGCAAGAATATGATAAAACAATCTGAATATTGCAAATATATATGAGGTATTGATAATGGTGGGGATCCGTAAGCGGTCTTGGTCTGGTCGTTGGACACAAACGAAGTACACGAAGTTGCAATGGCTAACTTTTAACTAAACAAATCCCAAGGAAAAGCTACTAGATGGATCTACTTATATAGGAGCAAGGGGTGGCGGCCAAGGAAGTGGGAGGACGTCCCAAGGCAGCCTAAAACTAAATCTAGGTCGTACAAGGCCAATGGGCCCAAGTGGAGGTGATGTAACACCTTTGGACTTGTAGTTTGACTCGGATTCTGCTGCAGCATCAGATTGTTTCGTCCACCACTCAACGCTCCGGACGAATTTGAAGGTGATTCCAATTGGATTGGAAAGTGCACGAAATCTAGTTTCCAACAAAAAAATATCATCCAATTCGGAGTCCGTATGAAAAACTTGTGTGCGTTTTGAGTCAGGTGTGTCTGTGCAGTCCGAATCTGAATCCAGAACGTGAGAGACTTGGACTCTATCTTCTCTTGGGCCAAAAGTGACGTGAGAGAACTTTTTGGACAGCAAATAAACATCTCTTTCTTCCTTATCTTCATATGTGGATTGTACAAATGTCCCATACACCTGCAATTAGACAAAACACAAAAGTGTGTGAAGTATTTTTGTTCTGGATAACATAAATAGATTATTGAATAGTTTGCACTAGAAATCACTTGACAAATATGCATATATGCAATATTTTTTGTCATATCCAAGGTAGTCATGTCCTCATCATCCTCCCCTTCTTGAAAATAAAGCCGTCCTCGGCGTTGCTTAATCTGAAATGTGGCTAACAAAAGAGACAAGGTGTACATGTTGTATATGTATATGTCATCCATTTTTACTTCCCTTGATTTTTGCATATATGACACATGAATAGATGAGTAACTTGCATAGTTCATAAAATCTAAAGCCAAAAAATTAGCACAAGAAGTAGAAGGCATGAAAATATTGCAACTCAGTTTGCACATATAAGTGAAGCTCTTATTCATTTCAAAAGATTGACAATGTTCATCATTAAACCATCCCAACATTGGTGAATAAACCTTCCTTGCATCAAATTTACATGCTACAACATGCTTAAATAAGCAAACATGCAATAAGTCATTCAACACAGAATCATCACCAAGATTAGAGGTCATATCAAAATGATTAAACATTGGTTCTTTTGCACCAATAGTTAATTCAATGGGTGCACTCAAAATTGTTGGTATTTCAGTTGTTTGATCACATGGCAAAGTCAAATTATCAACGTAGTCCTCTAAAATAGGTGGTGTGATCAAAGTAGTGGGTAGCTCATCAGATGGTGCATTCAAATTGACAAGGCATTCATCATTCTCATGTAGAGATGGAAGATCAGTACCTTTGTCATTACCTCTTATGATCAACTCAGATGATGTAGCCACTCTCGGGGGCGATGTGTCACATGGTGGAGGTGATGTAGTCCTGACAACAACGGATGTGGTTGTCATAGTATGCCTAGTAGTTGAAGGAACAATCATATCAACTCTTGGAATGTGCACCGTGCGCTTGTTCTCTTGGAATGCCACGAAATTCCCCCCTCTTCCTCCATATATACAGCCCTTAGGGCACCGTTTAGACTTTGGGTTTTGTTTAGATTAAAAGTTCGCCATAGCTGCAACTTCGCGTACTTCGTTTGTGTTCAACGACCAGACAAAGGCGTCACAGAACCCCACCTTGATCAATAAAGCATTCATCTTATATTCGCAATATCCAGATTGCAATCTTAGTTTCTTTCTTGTTCTTCGTTTGCTCGCAGGAAACAGACCCTCGTGGTCAGGTTGATCGTGCTCCGGCGTGGTCAATAACCTCTCGGAGTTGGTTTAGCGATTGCTAAGGCGTGACGTCCTCGCACGTAAGTAGTCGGATCGTCAAAGTCGACTTCCACCAAAGCGATATCCATCATCTCATCGAAAGACGGGACACCTTTGCCTCTATCAAGTGGTATCAGATTTCCAGGTTGCTCGGTGAGATTTTACAGTTTTTCATAGTTTAGATCGAGTCTGTTCTTCATACCTATAGTCCACGAAAAAGCCTAGTTCATCCCATCCGAACCAATCTGAGCCTTGCATAATCTTTTCTGTATTAGCTTTGTTGAATTTGCGGTTGCATCGTCGTGTCCAGTTGCTGGTCTTAGCGTCTAGTCTTTTAGAGTTTCGAGTTCTGTTCACAGGTTGTCATCGTCGCTGTTGCCATATTGATGAGGACATCAATACCATTGTTACACCCACAGGCCCTGCTGCTATACATACTGGACCAATTACTAGAGCTCGCGCACGCCAACTAAATTACCAGGTACTTTCGTTTCTTGGTAATGATTCTAATGTTCATGAGAATATGATGCTGCCTAAATTGGATACATTTGTTTTGCTTACAAATGAAGGGCCTAGCTTGGAGAAGGATGAACATTGGAGCAAGAACAAGCATGGAGATGATGGCATGCGCAAGGGGAACAAGAACGGAGTTACAAGTGATGATTTCAGGACTTTGAAGCCACCATAATGGGTGCATGAAGCCTTGGACGAAATATACAAGATGCCACTTCATAAATTTCGTCCCGAGGCTATTTTAGGTGCTGCGTCACCTTATTGTTGGGCCAGGCCCATGTAATTTCGAAATACATAAGTATAGGCTATTTTTAGAGTCCGTATGTGTGGGGAAACAAGAGATAGGGTTGATTTCGAACCCCTCCACCAAGGGCCACGAAATTCCCCCCTCTTCCTCCATATATACAGCCCTTAGGGCATTGTTTAGACTTTGGGTTTTGTTTAGATTAAAAGTTCGCCATAGCTGCAACTTCGCGTACTTCGTTTGTGTTCAACGACCAGACAAAGGCGTCACAGAACCCCACCTTGATCAATAAAGCATTCATCTTATATTCGCAATATCCAGATTGCAATCTTAGTTTCTTTCTTGTTCTTCGTTTGCTCGCAGGAAACAGACCCTCGTGCTCAGGTTGATAGAGGCAAAGGTGTCCCGTCTTTCGATGAGATGGTGGATTTCGCTTTGGTGGAAGTCGACTTTGACGATCCGACTACGAACGTGCGAGGACGTCGCGCCTTAGCAATCGCTAAACCAACTCCAAGAGGTTATTGACCACGCCGGAGCACAATCAACCTGACAACGAGGGTCTGTTTCCTGCGAGCAAACGAAGAACAAGCAAGAAACTAAGATTGCAATCTGGATATTGCGAATATAAGATGAAAGATTTATTGATCAAGGTGGGGTTCTGTGACGCCTTTGTCTGGTCGTTGAACACAAACGAAGTACGCGAAGTTGCAGCTATGGCGAACTTTTAATCTAAACAAAACCCAAAGTCTAAACGATGCCCTAAGGGCTGTATATATGGAGGAAGAGGGGGGGAATTTCGTGGCCCTTGGTGGAGGGGTCCGAAATCAACCCTATCTCTTGTTTCCCCACACATATGGACTCTAAAAATAGCCTATACTTATGTATTTCGAAATTACATGGGCCTGGCCCAATAATAAGGTGACGCAGCACCTAAAATAGCCTCGGGATGAAATTTATGAAGTGGCATCTTATATATTTCGTCCAAGGCTTCATGCACCCATTATGGTGGCTTCAAAGTCCTGAAATCATCACTTGTAACTCCGTTCTTGTTCCCCTTGCGCATGCCATCATCTCCATGCTTGTTCTTGCTCCAATGTTCATCCTTCTCCAAGCTAGGCCCTTCATTTGTAAGCAAAACAAATGTATCCAATTTAGGCAGCATCATATTCTCATGAACATCAGAATCATTACCAAGAAACGAAAGTACTTGGTAATTTAGTTGGCGTGCACGAGCTCTAGTAATTGGTCCAGTATGTATAGCAGCAGGGGCTGTGGGTGTAACAATTGTATTGATGTCCTCATCATCCTCCCCTTCTTGAAATGAAGTCGTCCTCGACGGAAGTTCATCTTCCTCACCCAAATAAGGCTTCAAATCTGCAATGTTAAAAGTGGGACTAACCCCAAAATCTGCAGGCAGCTCAAGTTTATATGCATTATCATTTATTTTCTCTAACACCTTAAAGGGACCATCAGCACATGGCATTAGCTTTGATTTGCGCAAATCAGGAAATCTATCCTTACGCAAATGTAACCAAACAAGATCTCCAGGTGCAAACACAACATGTTTTCTACCCTTATCTCCAGCAAGTTTATATTTAGCATTCATACGCTCAATGTTTTCCTTAGTTAACTCATGCATTTTTAAAATCAATTCAGCACGTTGTTTAGCATCAAAATTAACCTTCTCCGAAGATGGAAGAGGCAACAAATCAATAGGTGCACGAGGTAGGAAACCATACACAACTTCAAAAGGGCACATCTTAGTAGTAGAATGCAATGAACAATTATAAGCAAATTCAATATGAGGCAAGCATTCCTCCCACATTTTCTTATTATTCTTCAAAACAGCCCTAAGCATAGTAGACAACGTTCTATTGAGTACTTCAGTTTGTCCATCAGTTTGGGGGTGACAAGTAGTACTAAAAAGCAGTTTAGTCCCCAACTTAGCCCATAAACATCTCCAAAAGTGGCTAAGAAATTTAGTATCACGATCTGAAACAATAGTATTTGGCACACCATGCAAGCGAATAATTTCATGAAAGAACAAATCAGCAACATTAACAGCATCATCGCTTTTATGACATGGTATAAAGTGTGCCATTTTCGAGAATCTATCCACGACAACAAATATGCTATCCCTCCCCTTCTTTGTTCGAGGTAAACCTAAAACAAAGTCCATAGATATATCCTCCCAAGGAACACTAGGTACAGGCAAAGGCATATATAAACCATGAGGATTGAGTCGTGACTTAGCTTTTTGACATGTAGTGCATCGAGCAATAAAACGCTCAACATCCCGTCTCATCTTTGGCCAAAAGAAATGTGTAGCAAGTACGTCCTCCGTCTTCTTCACGCCAAAGTGTCCCATTAATCCTCCTCCATGCGCCTCCTGCAACAACAAAAAACGAACGGAGCTAGCTGGAATGCATAGCTTGTTAGCACGAAACACAAATCCATCGTTAACGACAAACTTGTTCCACATTCTTCCTTCTTTACAATTCTGCATTACATTTTTAAAATCAGCATCATGCACATATTGATCTTTGATGGTCTCCAAACCAAATATTTTGAAGTCAAGTTGTGAAAGCATAGTATAGCGACGAGACAATGCATCAGCAATAACATTTTCTTTTCCCTTCTTGTGTTTAATGACATAAGGGAAAGTCTCAATGAATTCAACCCATTTAGCATGTCTACGATTCAGTTTAGCTTGACTTTTAATATGTTTCAAAGATTCATGATCAGAATGTATAACAAATTCTTTGGGCCATAAATAATGTTGCCATGTTTCTAAAGTCCGAACAAGAGCATATAATTCTTTATCATAAGTAGAATAATTCAGACTAGGCCCACTCAATTTTTCAGAAAAGTATGCAACAGGTTTGCCATCTTGTAATAACACACCTCCTAATCCAATTCCACTAGCATCACATTCAAGCTCAAAAGTCTTGTTAAAATCAGGAAGTTGGAGTAAAGGTGATAGAGGCGGAGGTGTCCCGTCTTTCGATGAGATGATGGATATCGCTTTGGTGGAAGTCGACTTTGACGATCCGACTACGAACGTGCAAGGACGTCGCGCCTTAGCAATCGCTAAACCAACTCCGAGAGGTTATTGACCACGCCGGAGCACGATCAACCTGACCACGAGGGTCTGTTTCCTGCGAGCAAACGAAGAACAAGCAAGAAACTAAGATTGCAATCTGGATATTGCGAATATAAGATGAAAGCTTTATTGATCAAGGTGGGGTTCTGTGACGCCTTTGTCTGGTCGTTGAACACAAACGAAGTACGCGAAGTTGCAGCTATGGCGAACTTTTAATCTAAACAAAACCCAAAGTCTAAACGATGCCCTAAGGGCTGTATATATGGAGGAAGAGGGGGGAATTTCGTGGCCCTTGGTGGAGGAGTCCAAAATCAACCCTATCTCTTGTTTCCCCACACATACGGACTCTAAAAATAGCCTATACTTATGTATTTCGAAATTACATGGGCCTGGCCCAATAATAAGGTGACGCAGCACCTAAAATAGCCTCGGGACGAAATTTATGAAGTGGCATCTTGTATATTTCGTCCAAGGCTTCATGCACCCATTATGGTGGCTTCAAAGTCCTGAAATCATCACTTGTAACTCCGTTCTTGTTCCCCTTGCGCATGCCATCATCTCCATGGTTGTTCTTGCTCCAATGTTCATCCTTCTCCAAGCTAGGCCCTTCATTTGTAAGCAAAACAAATGTATCCAATTTAGGCAGCATCATATTCTCATGAACATTAGAATCATTACCAAGAAACGGAAGTACCTGGTAATTTAGTTGGCGTGCACGAGCTCTAGTAATTGGTCCAGTATGTATAGCAGCAGGGGCTGTGGGTGTAACAATTGTATTGATGTCCTCATCATCATCCCCTTCTTGAAATGAAGTCGTCCTCGACGGAAGTCCATCTTCCTCACCCAAATAAGGCTTCAAATCTGCAATGTTAAAAGTGGGACTAACCCCAAAATCTGTAGGCAGCTCAAGTTTATATGCATTATCATTTATTTTCTCTAACACCTTAAAGGGACCATCAGCACGTGGCATTAGCTTTGATTTGCGCAAATCAGGAAATCTATCCTTACGCAAATGTAACCAAACAAGATCTCCAGGTGCAAACACAACATGTTTTCTACCCTTATCTCCAGCAAGTTTATATTTAGCATTCATACGCTCAATGTTTTCCTTAGTTAACTCATGCATTTTTAAAATCAATTCAGCACGTTGTTTAGCATCAAAATTAACCTTCTCCGAAGATGGAAGAGGCAACAAATCAATAGGTGCACGAGGTAGGAAACCATACACAACTTCAAAAGGGCACATCTTAGTAGTAGAATGCAATGAACGATTATAAGCAAATTCAATATGAGGCAAGCATTCCTCCCACATTTTCTTATTATTCTTCAAAACAGCCCTAAGCATAGTAGACAACGTTCTATTGACTACTTCAGTTTGGCCATCAGTTTGGGGGTGACAAGTAGTACTAAAAAGCAGTTTAGTCCCCAACTTAGCCCATAAACATCTCCAAAAGTGGCTAAGAAATTTAGTATCACGATATGAAACAATAGTATTTGGCACACCATGCAAGCGAATAATTTCACGAAAGAACAAATCAGCAACATTAACAGCATCATCGCTTTTATGACATGGTATAAAGTGTGCCATTTTCGAGAATCTATCCACGACAACAAATATGCTATCCCTCCCCTTCTTTGTTCGAGGTAAACCTAAAACAAAGTCCATAGATATATCCTCCCAAGGAACACTAGGTACAGGCAAAGGCATATATAAACCATGAGGATTGAGTCGTGACTTAGCTTTTTGACATGTAGTGCATCGAGCAATAAAACGCTCAACATCCCGTCTCATCTTTGGCCAAAAGAAATGTGTAGCAAGTACGTCCTCCGTCTTCTTCACGCCAAAGTGTCCCATTAATCCTCCTCCATGCGCCTCCTGCAACAACAAAAGACAAGCGGAGCTAGCTGGAATGCATAGCTTGTTAGCACGAAACACAAATACATCGTTAACGACAAACTTGTTCCACCTTCTTCCTTCTTTACAATTCTGCATTACATCTTTAAAATCAGCATCATGCACATATTGATCTTTGATGGTCTCCAAACCAAATATTTTGAAGTCAAGTTGTGAAAGCATAGTATAGCAACGAGACAATGCATCAGCAATAACATTTTCTTTTCCCTTCTTGTGTTTAATGACATAAGGGAAAGTCTCAATGAATTCAACCCATTTAGCATGTCTACAATTCAGTTTAGCTTGACTTTTAATATGTTTTAAAGATTCATGATCAGAATGTATAACAAATTCTTTGGGCCATAAATAATGTTGCCATGTTTCTAAAGTCCGAACAAGAGCATATAATTCTTTATCATAAGTTGAATAATTCAGACTAGGCCCACTCAATTTTTCAGAAAAATATGCAACAGGTTTGCCATCTTGTAATAACACACCTCCTAATCCAATTCCACTAGCATCACATTCAAGCTCAAAAGTCTTATTAAAATCAGGAAGTTGGAGTAAAGGAGCATGTGTCAACTTATCTTTCAATACCGTGAAGGCTTCTTCCTGTGCGGTACCCCAAACAAAAGGCACATCCTTCTTTGTAAGCTCGTTGAGAGGTGCAGCAATGGTGCTGAAATCTCTCACAAAACGCCTATAGAATCCAGCGAGGCCAAGATAACTCCTCACTTGTGTGACCGTTTTGGGCTGCGGCCAACTCTCAATAGCTTCAATCTTGGCTTTGTCAACTTCAATTCCCTGTGGAGTAACAACATAGCCAAGAAAAGATACTCGGTCGGTGCAAAAGGTGCACTTCCCAAGGTTACCAAACAAACGTGCATCACGTAGAGCAATAAAAACAGCACGTAAATGTTCCAAATGTTCTTCCAAAGATCTGCTATAAATCAGTATATCATCAAAATAGACTACCACAAATCGTCCAATGAAAGCACGTAAAACTTCGTTCATTAGTCGCATGAAAGTACTAGGCGCATTAGTTAACCCAAAAGGCATGACTAACCACTCATATAATCCAAACTTAGTTTTAAATGCTGTTTTCCATTCATCCCACAACTTCATACGAATTTGATGGTATCCACTACGCAAATCAACTTTGGAGAAAGTTGTAGAGCCACTCAATTCATCAAGCATATCATCGAGCCTAGGAATAGGATGACGATAACGAATAGTAATATTATTAATGCCTCTACAATCAACACACATACGTGATGTACCATCCTTTTTCGGCACTAGAATAATAGGAACAGCACAAGGACTAAGGGATTCGCGTATATAACCTTTGTCGAGAAGCTCTTGTACTTGACGCATAATCTCCTTCGTCTCCTCTGGATTGGTACGGTATGGTGCACGGTTTGGCAGTGAAGCACCGGGAATTAAGTCAATCTGATGCTCAATCCCTCGAATAGGCGGTAATCCCGGTGGCACGTCTTGTGGAAAGATGTCAGTGAACTCCTACAAAATGTTAGTGACAGCAGGAGGCAAAGAGGAAGGCATGTCTTCGAATGAAAATAATGCCTCTTTGCACACAAAAGCATAGCAAACAGATTTGCTGAAATTTAGCTCATCAATATCAGATTTGGTGGCAAATAAACATGCACTTTTCAATTTAATTTCAGAAGCAACACTAGATAGTTTATTATTAGGCTTCATTTGTTGCTCAAATTCTTTTGCCACAATCTGATTTTCACTCATATTCTTCTCCTGTTTTACTTTATTAGCTCTATTAATATCATCTTTCAAAATGGAATCAGGAGTCATAGGAAGCAAAGTAATATTTTTATCCTTATGAACAAGAGTATAGTGATTGTTTCTACCATGGTGTACAGAGTTTTTATCAAATTGCCATGGTCTACCAAGTAATAAGGAACATGCTTGCATAGGTACCACATCACAATCAACATAATCAGCATATGTAGAGATACTAAAATGCACACGAACAGTACGTGTTACCTTAACCTTGCCGCTGTTGTTGAACCATTGGATGTAGTAAGGATGTGGATGTGGTCTTGTGGTGAGAGAAAGCTTCTCCACCATCTCCATGCTAGCCAAGTTGTTGCAGCTCCCTCCATCTTTGATGATGCGCACAGAACGTTCCTTCACAACTCCCTTGGTATGGAACAAATTGTGCCTCTGATTTTGCTCAGCTTGTGTGATCTGCACACTCAAAACACGTTGAGCAACTAAACATTCATACCTGTCAGCGTCTTCAGGAGCCATGTATTGCGTCTCATGATCAGAATCATCTCCACCATGTTCTTCACGTGTAATAATGATGAGGACATCAATACAATTGTTACACCCACAGCCCCTGCTGCCATACATACTGGACCAATTACTAGAGCTCGTGCACGCCAACTAAATTACCAGGTACTTTCGTTTCTTGGTAATGATTCTAATGTTCATGAGAATATGATGCTGCCTAAATTGGATACATTTGTTTTTCTTACAAATGAAGGGCCTAGCTTGGAGAAGGATGAACATTGGAGCAAGAACAAGCATGGAGATGATGGCATGCGCAAGGAAAACAAGAACGGAGTTACAAGTGATGATTTCAGGACTTTGAAGCCACCATAATGGGTGCATGAAGCCTTGGACGAAATATACAAGATGCCACTTCATAAATTTCGTCCCGAGGCTATTTTAGGTGCTGCGTCACCTTATTATTGGGCCAGGCCCATGTAATTTCGAAATACATAAGTATAGGCTATTTTTAGAGTCCGTATGTGTGGGGAAACAAGAGATAGGGTTGATTTCGGACCCCTCCACCAAGGGCCATGAAATTCCCCCCTCTTCCTCCATATATACAGCCCTTAGGGCATCGTTTAGACTTTGGGGTTTTGTTTAGATTAAAAGTTCACCATAGCTGCAACTTCGCGTACTTCGTTTGTGTTCAACGACCAGACAAAGGCGTCACAGAACCCCACCTTGATCAATAAAGCTTTCATCTTATATTCGCAATATCCAGATTGCAATCTCAGTTTCTTGCTTGTTCTTCGTTTGCTCGCAGGAAACAGACCCTCGTGGTCAGGTTGATCGTGCTCCGGCGTGGTCAATAACCTCTCGGAGTTGGTTTAGCGATTGCTAAGGCGCGACGTCCTCGCACGTTCGTAGTCGGATCGTCAAAGTCGACTTCCACCAAAGCGATATCCATCATCTCATCGAAAGACGGGACACCTTTGCCTCTATCAAGTGGTATCAGATTTCCAGGTTGCTCGGTGAGATTTTACAGTTTTTCGTAGTTTAGATCGAGTCTGTTCTTCATACCTACAGTCCACGAAAAAGCCACAAAAAAAAATTAGGGTTAGTTCATCATATCCGAACCAATCTGAGCCTTTGTATAATCTTTTTAGGGTTTTGCTTTGTTGAATTTGCGGTTGCATCGTCGCGTCTAGTTGCTGGTCTTAGAGTCTAGTCTTTTAGAGTTTCGAGTTCTGGTCATAAGTTGTCACGCCGCCGCCGCACCATCATCATCGCCCCTGCCATCTACCACCACCGCTTCTCCGCCACCGCTCCGAATCCGTATCCATATACCACCACCGATTCATATACCACCACCGATTCATATCCATATCCATATACTACCACCGCTACCACCACCGCTGCCATATACCACCACCATATATCCACCACCAATCCGAGTTCCTTGCTTATTAGGTTTGTTTTCGAGATCCATCTAGTTTCCGATTCGTGTTTCCTTGCCGGAGTAGGTTTCGAAAAAAAAAAGAGTCGGGTAGCCACGCTCCGTTTAGGCCCAAAATTTTTCGAAAACGCATTTTTCGAAAAAATTTCTGGCTATCCTATTTTTAGGTGTTTCTGAGTGTTTTGAGACAGGTGCCATTATAGGAAGTTTTTTTTGACCCGTTTCCAGTTTTTGGGTCCGGGCAGTCAAAAAAAAAAAATTGGTCAAAAAAATTTCGTGCCCATCCTGTCAGTTTGAGCTAAGAAGAGTTTTGAGACACTCGCCATTATAGTGATTTTTTCGCAAAAAAAAAAGCAGCGCAAAAAAAAAGAGCGCAAAAAAAAAGAGCGCAAAAAAAAAATTCCAGAGTGTGCTTTTCCCTTGTTTACGTGCCGCGCCGTGATTTTGTTAGTGTTCTAGGCTCGCGTCTCTAGCACAGTCTAGCCTAGGACCAGCACAGTACCGTCGTTGAGCATTTATTCAACTTTGCATCTCTGAATTGATTATTGCTGACCCTTTTTGCTACCATACTATAAGCCTTCCCAGCTCCACATACATCTACGTCGTGTGTTCGACTCTCCCTGGTAATCGCTCTATCCAAGCTTTGAGAGTTTTTGACTACAACGGTTGCCGATCACCGCCTGCTGCTGGGTAAGAACTGGTAAGAATTTGAGATTTGCTTGACGGATTTGTGACACCCACCACCACCACTTGTTCGTAGTCTGTAGGATCATATTCTTGTGTGTTTCTATTGCTGCTAACCATGCCAGGATCACAAGCCGACGAGATTGACTGGGAGAATTTATCGAACAAGGAGCTTCATGATAAGTTTCAGCAAATGATGACTGAACAGGTGCAAGATGTGCTGAACAATTTTGAAGAGGCCATGGAGAAGATCACTGGCTTTGAGAAGACGTTTGAAACAAAGCTCGATAACAAGTTTAATGAATTGCTCGCGCGTCTTCCACCACCACCACTCGCTGCAGCTAACGCACCTCTCCAACAACAACAACAACGACTGATGAGGACATGACTACCTTGAATATGACCAAAAATATTGCATATATGCATATTTGTCAGGTGATTTCTAGTGCAAACTATTCAATAATCTATTTATGTTATCCAGAACAAAAATACTTCACACACTTTTGTGTTTTGTCTAATTGCAGGTGTATGGGACATTTGTACAATCCACATATGAAGATAAGGAAGAAAGAGATGTTTATTTGCTGTCCAAAAAGTTCTCTCACGTCACTTTTGGCCCAAGAGAAGATAGAGTCCAAGTCTCTCACGTTCTGGATTCAGATTCGGACTGCACAGACATACCTGACTCAAAACGCACACAAGTTTTTCATACGGACTCCGAATTGGGTGATTCTTTTTTTGTTGGAAACTAGATTTCGTGCACTTTCCAACCCAATTGGAATCACCTTCAAATTCGTCCGGAGCGTTGAGTTGTGGACGAAACAATCTGATGCTGCAGCAGAATCCGAGTGAAACTACAAGTCCAAAGGTGTTACATCAACTCCACTTGGGCCCATTGGCCTTGTACGACCTAGATTTAGTTTTAGGCTGCCTTGGGACGTCCTCCCACCTCCTTGGCCGCCACCCCTTGCTCCTATATAAGTAGATCCATCTAGTAGCTTTTCCTTGGGATTTGTTTAGTTAAAAGTTAGCCATTGCAACTTCGTGTACTTCGTTTGTGTCCAACGACCAGACCAAGACCGCTTACGGATCCCCACCATTATCAATACCTCATATATATTTGCAATATTCAGATTGCTTTATCATATTCTTGCTCGTTCTTCGATTGCTTGCAGGAATAGACCTTCGTGGTCAGGCTGATCGTGCTTCCGGCATCATCAGTAACCTCAGGAGATTGGTTTAGCGATTGCTAAGGCGCAACGTCGTGCACGTTTGTAGTCGGATCGTCAAAGTCGTCTCCACCAAATCGATAGTTATCATCTCATCGAAAGATCGGGACACCCCGCCTCTATCAACGAGGGTCTGTTTCCTGCGAGCAAACGAAGAACAAGCAAGAAACTAAGATTGCAATCTGGATATTGCGAATATAAGACGAAAGCTTTATTGATCAAGGTGGGGTTCTGTGACGCCTTTGTCTGGTCGTTGAACACAAACGAAGTACGCGAAGTTGCAGCTATGGCGAACTTTTAATCTAAACAAAACCCAAAGTCTAAACGATGCCCTAAGGGCTGTATATATGGAGGAAGAGGGGGGAATTTCGTGGCCCTTGGTGGAGGGGTCCGAAATCAACCCTATCTCTTGTTTCCCCACACATACGGACTCTAAAAATAGCCTATACTTATGTATTTCGAAATTACATGGGCCTGGCCCAATAATAAGGTGACGCAGCACCTAAAATAGCCTCGGGACGAAATTTATGAAGTGGCATCTTGTATATTTCGTCCAAGGCTTCATGCACCCATTATGGTGGCTTCAAAGTCCTGAAATCATCACTTGTAACTCCGTTCTTGTTTTCCTTGCGCATGCCATCATCTCCATGCTTGTTCTTGCTCCAATGTTCATCCTTCTCCAAGCTAGGCCCTTCATTTGTAAGAAAAAAAAATGTATCCAATTTAGGCAGCATCATATTCTCATGAACATTAGAATCATTACCAAGAAACGAAAGTACCTGGTAATTTAGTTGGCGTGCACGAGCTCTAGTAATTGGTCCAGTATGTATGGCAGCAGGGGCTGTGGGTGTAACAATTGTATTGATGTCCTCATCATCCTCCCCTTCTTGAAATGAAGTCGTCCTCGACGGAAGTTCATCTTCCTCACCCAAATAAGGCTTCAAATCTGCAATGTTAAAAGTGGGACTAACCCCAAAATCTGCAGGCAGCTCAAGTTTATATGCATTATCATTTATTTTCTCTAACACCTTAAAGGGACCATCAGCACGTGGCATTAACTTTGATTTGCGCAAATCAGGAAATCTATCCTTACGCAAATGTAACCAAACAAGATCTCCAGGTGCAAACACAACATGTTTTCTACCCTTATCTCCAGCAAGTTTATATTTAGCATTCATGCGCTCAATGTTTTCCTTAGTTAACTCATGCATTTTTAAAATCAATTCAGCACGTTGTTTAGTATCAAAATTAACCTTCTCCGAAGATGGAAGAGGCAACAAATCAATAGGTGCATGAGGTAGGAAACCATACACAACTTCAAAAGGGCACATCTTAGTAGTAGAATGCAATGAACGATTATAAGCAAATTCAATATGAGGCAAGCATTCCTCCCACATTTTCTTATTATTCTTCAAAACAGCCCTAAGCATAGTAGACAACATTCTATTGACTACTTTAGTTTGTCCATCAGTTTGGGGGTGACAAGTAGTACTAAAAAGCAGTTTAGTCCCCAACTTAGCCCATAAACATCTCCAAAAGTGGCTAAGAAATTTAGTATCACGATCTGAAACAATAGTATTTGGCACACCATGCAAGCGAATAATTTCACGAAAGAACAAATCAGCAACATTAACAGCATCATCGCTTTTATGACATGGTATAAAGTGTGCCATTTTCGAGAATCTATCCACGACAACAAATATGCTATCCCTCCCCTTCTTTGTTCGAGGTAAACCTAAAACAAAGTGATAGAGGCAAAGGTGTCCCGTCTTTCGATGAGATGATGGATATCGCTTTGGTGGAAGTCGACTTTGACGATCCGACTACGAACGTGCGAGGACGTCGCGCCTTAGCAATCGCTAAACCAACTCCGAGAGGTTATTGACCACGCCGGAGCACGATCAACCTGACCACGAGGGTCTGTTTCCTGCGAGCAAACGAAGAACAAGCAAGAAAATAAGATTGCAATCTGGATATTGCGAATATAAGATGAAAGCTTTATTGATCAAGGTGGGGTTCTGTGACGCCTTTGTCTGGTCGTTGAACACAAACGAAGTACGCGAAGTTGCAGCTATGGCGAACTTTTAATCTAAACAAAACCCAAAGTCTAAACGATGCCCTAAGGGCTGTATATATGGAGGAAGAGGGGGGAATTTCGCGGCCCTTGGTGGAGGGGTCCGAAATCAACCCTATCTCTTGTTTCCCCACACATACGGACTCTAAAAATAGCCTATACTTATGTATTTCGAAATTACATGGGCCTGGCCCAATAATAAGGTGACGCAGCACCTAAAATAGCCTCGGGACGAAATTTATGAAGTGGCATCTTGTATATTTCGTCCAAGGCTTCATGCACCCATTATGGTGGCTTCAAAGTCCTGAAATCATCACTTGTAACTCCGTTCTTGTTCCCCTTGCGCATGCCATCATCTCCATGCTTGTTCTTGCTCCAATGTTCATCCTTCTCCAAGCTAGGCCCTTCATTTGTAAGCAAAACAAATGTATCCAATTTAGGCAGCATCATATTCTCATGAATATTAGAATCATTACCAAGAAACGAAAGTACCTGGTAATTTAGTTGGCGTGCACGAGCTCTAGTAATTGGTCCAGTATGTATAGCAGCAGGGGCTGTGGGTGTAACAATTGTATTGATGTCCTCATCAGACTTTGGCTCTTATTACACGTGAAGAACATGGTGGAGATGATTCTGATCATGAGACGCAATACATGGCTCCTGAAGACGCTGACAGGTATGAATGTTTAGTTGCTCAACGTGTTTTGAGTGTGCAGATCACACAAGCTGAGCAAAATCAGAGGCACAATTTGTTCCATACCAAGGGAGTTGTGAAGGAACGTTCTGTGCGCGTCATCATAGACGGAGGGAGCTGCAACAACTTGGCTAGCATGGAGATGGTGGAGAAGCTTTCTCTCACCACAAGACCACATCCACATCCTTACTACATCCAATGGTTCAACAACAGCGGCAAGGTTAAGGTAACACGTACTGTTCGTGTGCATTTTAGTATCTCTACATATGCTGATTATGTTGATTGTGATGTGGTACCTATGCAAGCATGTTCCTTATTACTTGGTAGACCATGGCAATTTGATAAAAATTCTGTACACCATGGTAGAAACAATCACTATACTCTTGTTCATAAGGATAAAAATATTACTTTGCTCCCTATGACTCCTGATTCCATTTTGAAAGATGATATTAATAGAGCTAATAAAGCACAACAGGAGAAGAATAAGAGTGAAAATCAGATTGTGGCAAAAGAATTTGAGCAACAAATGAAGCCTAATAATAAACCATCTAGTGTTGCTTCTGAAATTAAATTGAAAAGTGCATGTTTATTTGCCACCAAATCTGATATTGATGAGCTAGATTTCAGCAAATCTGTTTGCTATGCTTTTGTGTGCAAAGAAGCATTATTTTCATTCGAGGACGTGCCTTCCTCTTTGCCTCCTGCTGTCACTAACATTTTGCAGGAGTTCGCTGACGTTTTTCCACAAGACGTGCCACCGGGATTACCGCCTATTCGAGGGATTGAGCATCAGATTGACTTAATTCCCGGTGCTTCACTGCCAAACCGTGCACCATACCGTACCAATCCAGAGGAGACGAAGGAGATTATGCGTCAAGTACAAGAGCTTCTCCACAAAGGTTATATACGTGAATCCCTTAGTCCTTGTGTTGTTCCTATTATTCTAGTGCCGAAAAAGGATGGTACATCACGTATGTGTGTTGATTGTAGAGGCATTAATAATATTACTATTCGTTATCGTCATCCTATTCCTAGGCTAGATGATATGCTTGATGAATTGAGTGGCTCTACAATATTCTCCAAAGTTGATTTGCGTAGTGGCTACCATCAAATTCGTATGAAATTGGGAGATGAATGGAAAACAGCATTTAAAACTAAGTTTGGATTATATGAGTGGTTAGTCATGCCTTTTGGGTTAACTAATGCACCTAGTACTTTCATGAGATTAATGAACGAAGTTTTACGTGCTTTCATTGGACGATTTGTGGTAGTCTATTTTGATGATATACTGATTTATAGCAGATCTTTGGAAGAACATTTGGAACATTTACGTGCTGTTTTTATTGCTCTACGTGATGCACGTTTGTTTGGTAACCTTGGGAAGTGCACCTTTTGCACCGACCGAGTATCTTTTCTTGGCTATGTTGTTACTCCACAGGGAATTGAAGTTGACAAAGCCAAGATTAAAGCTATTGAGAGTTGGCCGCAGCCCAAAACGGTCACACAGGTGAGGAGTTTTCTTGGCCTCGCTGGATTCTATAGGCGTTTTGTGAGAGATTTCAGCACCATTGCTGCACCTCTCAACGAGCTTACAAAGAAGGATGTGCCTTTTGTTTGGGGTACCGCACAGGAAGAAGCCTTCACGGTATTGAAAGATAAGTTGACACATGCTCCTTTACTCCAACTTCCTGATTTTAATAAGACTTTTGAGCTTGAATGTGATGCTAGTGGAATTGGATTAGGAGGTGTGTTATTATAAGATGGCAAACCTGTTGCATACTTTTCTGAAAAATTGAGTGGGCCTAGTCTGAATTATTCTACTTATGATAAAGAATTATATGCTCTTGTTCGGACTTTAGAAACATGGCAACATTATTTATGGCCCAAAGAATTTGTTATACATTCTGATCATGAATCTTTGAAACATATTGAAAGTCAAGCTAAACTGAATCGTAGACATGCTAAATGGGTTGAATTCATTGAGACTTTCCCTTATGTCATTAAACACAAGAAGGGAAAAGAAAATGTTATTGCTGATGCATTGTCTCGTCGCTATACTATGCTTTCACAACTTGACTTCAAAATATTTGGATTGGAGACCATCAAAGATCAATATGTGCATGATGCTGATTTTAAAGATGTAATGCAGAATTGTAAAGAAGGAAGAATGTGGAACAAGTTTGTCGTTAACGATGGATTTGTGTTTCGTGCTAACAAGCTATGCATTCCAGCTAGCTCCGTTCGTCTTTTGTTGTTGCAGGAGGCGCATGGAGGAGGATTAATGGGACACTTTGGCGTGAAGAAGACGGAGGACGTACTTGCTACACATTTCTTTTGGCCAAAGATGAGACGGGATGTTGAGCGTTTTATTGCTCGATGCACTACATGTCAAAAAGCTAAGTCACGACTCAATCCTCATGGTTTATATATGCCTTTGCCTGTACCTAGTGTTCCTTGGGAGGATATATCTATGGACTTTGTTTTAGGTTTACCTCGAACAAAGAAGGGGCGGGATAGCATATTTGTTGTCGTGGATAGATTCTCGAAAATGGCACACTTTATACCATGTCATAAAAGCGATGATGCTGTTAATGTTGCTGATTTGTTCTTTCGTGAAATTATTCGCTTGCATGGTGTGCCAAATACTATTATTTCAGATCGTGATACTAAATTTCTTAGCCACTTTTGGAGATGTTTATGGGCTAAGTTGGGGACTAAACTGCTTTTTAGTACTACTTGTCACCCCCAAACTGATGGACAAACTGAAGTAGTCAATAGAACGTTGTCTACTATGCTTAGGGCTGTTTTGAAGAATAATAAGAAAATGTGGGAGGAATGCTTGCCTCATATTGAATTTGCTTATAATCGTTCATTGCATTCTACTACTAAGATGTGCCCTTTTGAAGTTGTGTATGGTTTCCTACCTCGTGCACCTATTGATTTGTTGCCTCTTCCATCGTCGGAGAAGGTTAATTTTGATGCTAAACAACGTGCTGAATTGATTTTAAAAATGCATGAGTTAACTAAGGAAAACATTGAGCGCATGAATGCTAAATATAAACTTGCTGGAGATAAGGGTAGAAAACATGTTGTGTTTGCACCTGGAGATCTTGTTTGGTTACATTTGCGTAAGGATAGATTTCCTGATTTGCGCAAATCAAAGTTAATGCCACGTGCTGATGGTCCCTTTAAGGTGTTAGAGAAAATAAATGATAATGCATATAAACTTGAGCTGCCTGCAGATTTTGGGGTTAGTCCCACTTTTAACATTGCAGATTTGAAGCCTTATTTGGGTGAGGAAGATGAACTTCCGTCGAGGACGACTTCATTTCAATAAGGGGAGGATGATGAGGACATCAATACAATTGTTACACCCACAGCCCCTGCTGCTATACATACTGGACCAATTACTAGAGCTCGTGCACGCCAACTAAATTACCAGGTACTTTCGTTTCTTGGTAATGATTCTAATGTTCATGAGAATATGATGCTGCCTAAATTGGATACATTTGTTTTGCTTACAAATGAAGGGCCTAGCTTGGAGAAGGATGAACATTGGAGCAAGAACAAGCATGGAGATGATGGCATGCGCAAGGGGAACAAGAACGGAGTTACAAGTGATGATTTCAGGACTTTGAAGCCACCATAATGGGTGCATGAAGCCTTGGACGAAATATACAAGATGCCACTTCATAAATTTCGTCCCGAGGCTATTTTAGGTGCTGCGTCACCTTATTATTGGGCCAGGCCCATGTAATTTCGAACTACATAAGTATAGGCTATTTTTTAGAGTCCGTATGTGTGGGGAAACAAGAGATAGGGTTGATTTCGGACCCCTCCACCAAGGGCCACGAAATTCCCCCCTCTTCCTCCATATATACAGCCCTTAGGGCATCGTTTAGACTTTGGGTTTTGTTTAGATTAAAAGTTCGCCATAGCTGCAACTTCGCGTACTTCGTTTGTGTTCAACGACCAGACAAAGGCGTCACAGAACCCCACCTTGATCAATAAAGCTTTCATCTTATATTCGCAATATCCAGATTGCAATCTCAGTTTCTTGCTTGTTCTTCGTTTGCTCGCAGGAAACAGACCCTCGTGGTCAGGTTGATCGTGCTCCGGCGTGGTCAATAACCTCTCGGAGTTGGTTTAGCGATTGCTAAGGCGCGACGTCCTCGCACGTTCGTAGTCGGATCGTCAAAGTCGACTTCCACCAAAACGATATCCATCATCTCATCGAAAGACGGGACACCTTTGCCTCTATCAAATAAGAGCCAAAGTCTCCTCATCATAGTCACTAGCGGACTCATATCCACCATCCGCGGTAGCAATCATCACACGCGGAGATTTGCATTCTCTCGCATAATGACCTCCTCCCTTACAACAACGACAAATAATATCACTTGTGTGCCCTGTTGATGCCATGGAAGAAGAAGAACGCTGTGCAGGCCCCGCAGGTGCGCTCTTGGCAGATAATGGTGGTTGTGCGTGTTTTCTTGTATCGCGACTGGAGGAGACACCTGATTGAGGTGCTGGTGCAGTTGAAGTAGAAGATGCACGCGGTGTCCATGATGAAGGTCGGCCTGCAGAAAAGTTAGTTCGCCCCAATGCTTGTCGATCCTGCACTTCACGTTCAGCTTTACAAGCAAGATGGAATAAACGAGTGATATTAGTATACTCCTTATAGTCTAGAATGGTCTGAATCTCTCTATTTAATCCACCTAGAAAACGTGCAAGGATAGCTTCATTCTCCTCAACAATACCACATCTAATCATGCCAGTTTGTAATTCCTGATAATATTCTTCTACATAATTTTTCCCTTGTCTTAAACGTTGCAATTTTTGAAGCAATTCACGTTGATAATATGGTGGAACCCAACGCATACGCATAGCAGTTTTCAAAGCAGCCCAAGTAGTTGGAATAGGATATAATCCACAATGTTCAGACCACCATACACATGCAAAACTAGTGAAAGCACAAACAGCAGCAGCAACTCGTCTCTCCTCAGGATATTTGATAGAGGCGAGGGTCCCGATCTTTCGATGAGATGATAACTATCGATTTGGTGGAGACGACTTTGACGATCCGACTACAAACATGCACGACGTTGCGCCTTAGCAATCGCTAAACCAATCTCCTGAGGTTACTGACGATGCCGGAAGCACGGTCAGCCTGACCACGAAGGTCTATTCCTGCAAGCAATCGAAGAACGAGCAAGAATATGATAAAGCAATCTGAATATTGCAAATATATATGAGGTATTGATAATGGTGGGGATCCGTAAGCGGTCTTGGTCTGGTCGTTGGACACAAACGAAGTACACGAAGTTGCAATGGCTAACTTTTAACTAAACAAATCCCAAGGAAAAGCTACTAGATGGATCTACTTATATAGGAGCAAGGGGTGGCGGCCAAGGAGGTGGGAGGACGTCCCAAGGCAGCCTAAAACTAAATCTAGGTCGTACAAGGCCAATGGGCCCAAGTGGAGGTGATGTAACACCTTTGGACTTGTAGTTTGACTCGGATTCTGCTGCAGCATCAGATTGTTTCGTCCACAACTCAATGCTCCGGACGAATTTGAAGGTGATTCCAATTGGGTCGGAAAGTGCACGAAATCTAGTTTCCAACAAAAAAAGAATCACCCAATTCGGAGTCCGTATGAAAAACTTGTGTCCGTTTTGAGTTAGGTGTGTCTGTGCAGTCCGAATCTGAATCCAGAACGTGAGAGACTTGGACTCTATATTTTCTTGGGCCAAAAGTGACGTGAGAGAACTTTTTGGACAGCAAATAAACATTTCTTTCTTCCTTATCTTCATATGTGGATTGTACAAATGTCCCATACACCTGCAATTAGACAAAACACAAAAGTGTGTGAAGTATTTTTGTTCTGGATAACATAAATAGATTATTGAATAGTTTGCACTAGAAATCACCTGACAAATATGCATATATGCAATATTTTTGGTCATATCCAAGGTATTCATGTCCTCATCATCCTCCCCTTCTTGAAAATAAAGCCGTCCTCGGCGTTGGTTAATCTGAAATGTGGCTAACAAAAGAGACAAGGTGTACATGTTGTATATGTATATGTCATCCATTTTTACTTCCCTTGATTTTTGCATATATGACACATGAATAGATGAGTAACTTGCATAGTTCATAAAATCTAAAGCCAAAAAATTAGCACAAGAAGTAGAAGGCATGAAAATATTGCAACTCAGTTTGCACATATAAGTGAAGCTCTTATTCATTTCAAAAGATTGACAATGTTCATCATTAAACCATCCCAACATTGGTGAATAAACCTTACTTGCATCAAATTTACATGCTACAACATGCTTAAATAAGCAAACATGCAATAAGTCATTCAACACAGAATCATCACCAAGATTAGAGGTCATATCAAAATGATTAAACATTGGTTCTTTCGCATCAATAGTTAATTCAATGGGTGCACTCAAAATTGTTGGTATTTCAGTTGTTTGATCACATGGCAAAGTCAAATTATCAACGTAGTCCTCTAAAATAGGTGGTGTGATCAAAGTAGTGGGTAGCTCATCAGATGGTGCATTCAAATTGACAAGGCATTCATCATTCTCATGTAGAGATGGAAGATCAGTACCTTTGTCATTACCTCTTATGATCAACTCAGATGATGTAGCCACTCTCGGGGGCGATGTGTCACATGGTGGAGGTGATGTAGTCCTGACAACAACGGATGTGGTTGTCATAGTATGCCTAGTAGTTGAAGGAACAATCATATCAACTCTTGGAATGTGCATCGTGCGCTTGTTCTCCTCGTGGCCAACACGTCGTTTTATTTCCTGTTCAGCTTTGCAAGCAAGATGAAACAAATGGTCCATAGGATAACACTCTTCATGAATTAGTATCTCTTGAATATCACGGTTTAATCCTCCCCAAAATCTATCCATAAAATCATCTTCACTTTCTTCTAAAGAAGAATGCAACAAGGTAGTTTGTCAATCATCATAATATTTTGTTACAGTTTCACTACCTTGTTTTAAGTGTTGTAACTTCTTAATCATGTCACGAGTATAATAAGCAGGGACGAAAGTATGTCGCATGGCAAGTTTCAAATCATCCCAAGTAGTAGGTATATAATCAGGGTGTAACCGACAATATTCACTCCACCAAACCAAAGCATAACCAGTGAAAGAACCAACCGCAACCTTAACCTTTTTATGTTCATTGAAATTGTGGGAAGCAAATATATTTTTTATGTCGAACTCCCATTCAATATATAAAGCAGGTTTAAAACGGCCATTAAATGGTGGTATAGATACATTAACCTGATCATGTGCATTTGGATGTTTGTGCACCTCTCGTGACGGTTGTGGTATTTGCAAAGGTGGTGGCACGTCTCCCGCGATCGACAAAGCCCATGAATTGACTCTGGATCCTGTCATGATTAGTAGAACAAGAAACAAAACCCAAAAATAATGTTCCTATAACTACTAGGATGTGGTGGTAAAACGCTCACAGTAAAGCAAATATCAATGTCTTACAAGTTCTTACCATGCAGCAGGCGGTGATCGGCAACCAGCGGTGTCAAGTAACTCCGAATATTGAGTAAAGCGATTGCCAGGGGAGCGTACGTATACACGGTGTAGAAATATGTGGAGCTGGGTTGGCTATATATGGTAGCAAAAGATTAGCAATAATCAATTCAAAGATGCAATGTTGAATAAACGCTCTACGACGGTACTGTGCTGGTCCTAGGCTAGACCGGACTAGAGACGCGAGCCTAGAACACTAATGAGGTCACGGCGTAGCACAACTAGCATCAATGAAGGATACTAAGTAGCTCTTGACAGCAAGATATAAGTGAAGATCACAACGGCAGTGAAGATAATGATGAAAAACAACTGCCAAGCAGGATATACAACAACTCTCTCTCCAACTTTCCTCTTGAAAAGTTTGAGACAATTTTCTGATAAATTCTTTCAAAGAATGCTACTAACTCAAGCTTTCCAATTTTTTTTCTCCTCTTTTTTTTTCTCACACTTTTTTTCTCTTTTTCTTCTCCCTCTTTTCTTTTTTCTTTCTTTCCTTTTTTCTCTCTTTTTTTTTCTTTATCTTCTTTTTCTCCCTCTTTCCAAGACAAACTAGATAAGATGCATATTCGATCAGGCGAAGATGTGAGTGACCTCAACTATGATTATGACAATAAACAATGCGTAGCACATGGTGGAAATTGGTGGATGGGATGGTGGACAGTGGATGGGATAACGATGCAGCGGCTGCGTGACTAATGTGAACAGAACTCGAAACTCTAAAGGAACTAGACACTAAGACCAGCAACTCGACACGACGATGCATCCGATAATTCAACTATGCAAGCAATGAAAAGAAAATTGTAAAGGCTCAGACTGGCTTGAACCAAGGATGAATAGATCTAACTCTTTTTTGTGGCTTTTTCTTGGACAATAGGTAAGAAAATAAATCTAATCTAGGAAAACTGGAAATTCTCACCGAACAACCTGAAAACTGATACCACTTGATAGAGGCGAGGGTCCCGATCTTTCGATGAGATGATAACTATCGATTTGGTGGAGACGACTTTGACGATCCGACTACAAACATGCACGACGTTGCGCCTTAGCAATCGCTAAACCAATCTCCTGAGGTTACTGACGATGCCGGAAGCACGGTCAGCCTGACCACGAAGGTCTATTCCTGCAAGCAATCGAAGAACGAGCAAGAATATGATAAAGCAATCTGAATATTGCAAATATATATGAGGTATTGATAATGGTGGGGATCCGTAAGCGGTCTTGGTCTGGTCGTTGGACACAAACGAAGTACACGAAGTTGCAATGGCTAACTTTTAACTAAACAAATCCCAAGGAAAAGCTACTAGATGGATCTACTTATATAGGAGCAAGGGGTGGCGGCCAAGGAGGTGGGAGGACGTCCCAAGGCAGCCTAAAACTAAATCTAGGTCGTACAAGGCCAATGGGCCCAAGTGGAGGTGATGTAACACCTTTGGACTTGTAGTTTGACTCGGATTCTGCTGCAGCATCAGATTGTTTCGTCCACAACTCAATGCTCCGGACGAATTTGAAGGTGATTCCAATTGGGTCGGAAAGTGCACGAAATCTAGTTTCCAACAAAAAAAGAATCACCCAATTCGGAGTCCGTATGAAAAACTTGTGTCCGTTTTGAGTTAGGTGTGTCTGTGCAGTCCGAATCTGAATCCAGAACGTGAGAGACTTGGACTCTATATTTTCTTGGGCCAAAAGTGACGTGAGAGAACTTTTTGGACAGCAAATAAACATTTCTTTCTTCCTTATCTTCATATGTGGATTGTACAAATGTCCCATACACCTGCAATTAGACAAAACACAAAAGTGTGTGAAGTATTTTTGTTCTGGATAACATAAATAGATTATTGAATAGTTTGCACTAGAAATCACCTGACAAATATGCATATATGCAATATTTTTGGTCATATCCAAGGTATTCATGTCCTCATCAATATTGTAAACATGTAAATCGTTGTTCAGTTTCTAACTCCCAAGTAAGATATAAATCAGGAACATATCTACCCTCAAATGGTGGAATATTCAATTTCAGTTTAGGAATATGGACATCATCTCGTACCTGAGGTGGTGGTGCAGGCCTACCATTACGAATATATACCTGAGGTCGACCTGCTGGTGATGGTGCTGGTGGCTGCTCGTAGATCTGATTTTGATCAACCTCATCCTCATAATCGCCCGCATACTCATCATCCTCCTGGGTACCAGCAGCAGCAGTAGCAGGAGCCAAAGAAACACCAATAGCAGTAGCAGCGGCACCAGAATTTTGTCCTGACTCAATAGAAACACGCTGTGCTCGTCCATACTGATTCGGAAGGGGGCGTAGTTGTTGTTGTTGCAGAGGTGCGACAGGTGCAGCCGGTGGTGGAAGACGCGCAAGCAGTTCATTAAATCTGTTATCGAGCTTTGTTTCGAACGTCTTCTCAAGGCCAGTGATCTTCTCCATGGCCTCTTCAAAATTGTTCAGCACATCTTGTACCTGTTCAGTCATCATTTGATGAAACTTATCATGAAGCTCCTTGTTCGATAAGTTCTCCCAGTCAATCTCGTCGGCTTGTGATCCTGGCATGGTTAGCAGCAATAGAAACACACAAGAATATGATCCTACAGACTACTAAGAAGTGGTGGTGGTGTATCACAAATCCGTCAAGCAAATCTCAAATTCTTACCAGTTCTTACCCAGCAGCAGGCGGTTATCGGCAACCGTTGTAGTCAAAAACTCTCAAAGCTTGGATAGAGCGATTACCAGGGAGAGTCAAACACACGACGTAGATGTATGTGGAGCTGGGAAGGCTTATAGTATGGTAGCAAAAAGGGTCAGCAATAATCAATTCAGAGATGCAAAGTTGAATAAACGCTCAACGACAGTACTGTGCTGGTCCTAGGCTAGACTGTGCTAGAGACGCGAGCCTAGAACACCAACAAAATCACGGCGCGGCACGTAAACAAGGGAAAAGCACACTCTTTTTTTTGTGTTTTTTTTTGGCGAAAAATCACTATAATGGCGAGTGTCTCAAAACTCTTCCTAGGTCAAACTGACAGGATGGGCACGAAATTTTTTTTTCGACAAATTTTTTTTTTCGACTGCCCGGACCCAAAAACTGGAAACGGGTCAAAAAAAACTTCCTATAATGGCACCTGTCTCAAAACACTCAGAAACACCTAAAAATAGGATAGCCAGAAATTTTTTCGACAAATGCGTTTTCGAAAAATTTTGGGCCTAAACGGAGCGTGGCTACCCGACTCTTTTTTTTTCCGAAACTTACTCCGGCAAGGAAACACGAATCGGAATCTAGATGGATCTCGAAAACAAACCTAATATGACAAGAACTCGGATTGGTGGTGGATATATGGTGGTAGATGGCAGCGGTGGTTGATAGAGGCAAAGGTGTCCCGTCTTTCGATGAGATGATGGATATCGCTTTGGTGGAAGTCGACTTTGACGATCCGACTACGAACGTGCGAGGACGTCGCGCCTTAGCAATCGCTAAACCAACTCCGAGAGGTTATTGACCACGCCGGAGCACGATCAACCTGACCACGAGGGTCTGTTTCCTGCGAGCAAACGAAGAACAAGCAAGAAACTAAGATTGCAATCTGCATATTGCGAATATAAGATGAAAGCTTTATTGATCAAGGTGGGGTTCTGTGACGCCTTTGTCTGGTCGTTGAACACAAACGAAGTACGCGAAGTTGCAGCTATGGCAAACTTTTAATCTAAACAAAACCCAAAGTCTAAACGATGCCCTAAGGGCTGTATATATGGAGGAAGAGGGGGGAATTTCGTGGCCCTTGGTGGAGGGGTCCGAAATCAACCCTATCTCTTGTTTCCCCACACATACGGACTCTAAAAATAGCCTATACTTATGTATTTCGAAATTACATGGGCCTGGCCCAATAATAAGGTGACGCAGCACCTAAAATAGCCTCGGGACGAAATTTATGAAGTGGCATCTTGTATATTTCGTCCAAGGCTTCATGCACCCATTATGGTGGCTTCAAAGTCCTGAAATCATCACTTGTAACTCCGTTCTTGTTCCCCCTTGCGCATGCCATCATCTCCATGCTTGTTCTTGCTCCAATGTTCATCCTTCTCCAAGCTAGGCCCTTCATTTGTAAGCAAAACAAATGTATCCAATTTAGGCAGCATCATATCTCATGAACATTAGAATCATTACCAAGAAACGAAAGTACCTGGTAATTTAGTTGGCGTGCACGAGCTCTAGTAATTGGTCCAGTATGTATAGCAGCAGGGGCTGTGGGTGTAACAATTGTATTGATGTCCTCATCAGTGGTGGTATATGACAGCTGTGGTGGTATATGGATACGGATTCGAAGCGGTGGCGGATAAGCGGTGGTGGTAGATGGCAGGGGTGATGATGATGGTGCGGCGGCGGCGTTCAATTTGGTTTGGCCTTTTAAGTATTTAAGTGTTTCATGATCGGTATGAATGACAAACTCATGAGGTCTAAGATAATGTTCCCAAACGTGTAGCACACGCACTAAAGCATACAATTCTTTGTCATAGATGGGATAATTAAGTTGAGCACCGGAGAGTTTTTCACTAAAATAAAGCAATGGCTCGTTTTTCTTGCATCAAAACTCCGCCAATTCCGGTACCACTTGCATCACAATGAACCTCAAAAGTTTTGTCAAAATTGGGCAAAGCAAGAATCGGGGCATGAGTAAGCAAAGACTTGAGTTCATCAAAATCGGTGGATTGCAAAGATCCCCAAACAAAAGGAGCATTCTTCTTACTCAAAGCATGCAAAGGAGCGGCAATTGTGCTAAATTTTTTCACAAATCGGCGATAAAATGCTGCAAGACCAAGAAAACTTCTCACTTGTTGTAAATTGGTGGGTTGGGGCCAAGTTTTAATTGCCTCAATTTTAGTTTCGTCAACATGAAGACCTTTTGATGAGACAACAAATCCCAAGAAAACCACTTTGTCAACACCAAACGTGCATTTTTTCAAATTTGCATAAAGGCTTTCCTTGCGAAGGGTTTGCAAAACAGATGTAACATGATTAATATGGTCTTTCATTGTTTTGCTAAACACAAGAATGTCATCAAAGTAAACCACAACAAATACTCCAATGTAAGGTCTAAGCACATGATGCATAAGACGCACGAAAGTACCGGGAGCTTCCGATAGACCCATAGGCATGACTAACCACTCATACAAGCCAAATTTAGTTTTGAATGCAGTTTTCCATTCATCACCTTCTTCAACGCGGATTTGGTAATAACCACTTTTAAGGTCAATTTTTGAGAAAAAGTTGGCTCCACTAAGTTCATCAAGCATATCATATAAGCGAGGAATGGGATGCCTATAGCGAATGGTAATAGCATTTATAGGTCTACAATCGGAACACAAGCGGAAACTTCGATCGGGCTTAGGCACAAGTATAACGGGAACGACACAAGGGCTTAAGCTTTCGTGTACATGACCGTTGTCGATGAGTTGTTGTACTTGCCATTGGATTTCCCTTGTCTCTTCGGGGTTGACACGGTATGGAGCTTTGTTTGGAAGTGGCGCTCCAGGGATGAGGTCGATTCGATGCTCAATGCCTCGAAGTGGAGGTAGACCCGGAGGTAGCTCATCAGGGAAAACATCTTGGAATTCCTGCAAAAGAGATTGAAACACTAAAGGTAGCTCGTGAGAAGTGTTAGATTTTGGTTCTCCATCCTTGCACACAAGGACAAAGTGCATCACACTCGATGGGTTCTCATACACTTCTCTTATCTCACTTTTGGTGGCAAATAGGATGAGGTTTTTCTCTCTTGGCGAAGAGGCGCTCATATTTGGCTTGTGGCTCTCACTCACTTTTGGGTGGGTAACTTTGTCACTCTTCTTGCCATGGTGGGTGGTTTGCTTGTCGGCTATCACTTGACTAGGAGACATAGGTCGTAGCACATACTCCTTCCCTTTCATCTTGAAGCTATAGTGATTGGTGCGCCCATTGTGGATGACACCACGGTCGAATTGCCATGCTGGACCAAGAAGGAGGTGGCAAACGGTCATTGGGACCACATCACATTCCAAAGTGTCTTCATAAGCACCTATTTTGAAAGAGACTTGGACCGTATGCTCGACTCGTATAGTGCCGGAGTCACTTAGCCATTGAACCTTGTAGGGGTGCGGGTGCTTCTTCTTGACCAATTGAAGTTTTGAACATAGTTCTTCACTTGCCAAGTTGTGGCAACTACCTCCATCGATGATGACCTTGACGGACCTTCCATTGATGCCGGCCTTAGTGTGGAAGATGTGGCATCGTTGGTCTTCTTCTTGTTGATGTTGAAGCGTCAAGACTTTGGAGACAACGAGAGCGGGGCTCGAATCCTCATCACAAAAGACTTGATCATCTTCATCCTCATTCACGAGCCGGTGCATGGCCACTTGCTCAATAGCTTCCATTTCATCTTCACTCATTGAGTCGTAGGTGCCACCGTCGTTGAGG
>NW_025227138.1:58794-60042 GCF_018294505.1 Triticum aestivum | reverse complement strand
GCGTGGAGGGTAGTCATCCTCATGTTGCTCTTGGCGCGGAGGAAGTCCATGATCAACTTGCTCTTGTTGAACTTGAGGTTGAAGAGGAGCTTGACGAGCTTGAGGAGGGGCTTGTGGAGCTTGACGTTGCACACGCGGTAGGTAGTTCCTCTCTTGGATTTCTTCTCGAAGAGCTTCCTCTTGATTGCGCTGTTCGCGATTGCGGTTGGCGATGGCTCGACTTGATTATTTAAGGGCACGTTGCGCCTCAAGAGCTTGCGCTTCACATTGTTGTTGTTGAAGACGTTGAGCCTTGGCGTCTTGTTCTTCTTGGTGTAGATGCGCTCGTTCTTCTTCTTGGTGCCGTAGTCGTTGTCGTTCTTGAGCTTGAGCAAAAGCCACTTGGTTTGATTGAGGACGAGGGACTTGCTCATCGACTTGCTCTTGTGAATGCTTGTCTTGTAGTGGGTTCCGAGATGCATGACGGTCTTGACGCGCGGCTCGTCGAAGAATGGTCGATGACGGTGTACTTGAGCCGGAGAAGGTGTCATCGGAGTGTCGACTCGAGCGGCTCCATCTTGAGGAGGAAGAAGTGGAATGATGTCGGTTCCTCATCAGGGCGCGGATCTTGTCCATTCTTGCATCATTTTCTTGCTTGTGAGAGTCAAACTTGTCGTCGAAGTAGTCTCTTGTACGTTGCTCGGAGAGTCGCAAGTCAGTGGCGAGGTTGTCGATGCGGTCGCTCATAGCTTGTTGCTCTTGGTGTAACACCCTTTGAGCACCAAAGAGGTGGCTCTTTGTGATGAATGATGACATGTCGTCGCCGTTCTCGATGAGAGGTGGATTTGTAGAAGAACTTGGCCTATCCATCATACCAAGCAAAATGTAAGTGGTAGAAGGAAAAGAACGTGTACCAAATGTACCTTGACCGATGTTGAAGATGAATCAAATTCACTCCAATGCGGACAATGAAATAGCACTGTTGGTACCTATTCTTGTCGGTTCTCACACCTACACAAGTAAAAGCCTATGGTGGAGCTTGGTTAGGATGGTGGCACAAAATTTGATGCAATAGTAAGTAAGCTTCAATAATGTTGGAAAAGATTCACAAATTTGCAAATGCAACAAGTAGACCAAGCAAGTATGGGTACACGGAAACACACACGCAAATAGATAAGTGGGATTGTGCAATCCAAAAGTGAGCCAAAATGTGGAAACCACGAAAATGCTCTTGTTGCACAATACTAGAGAGACGCTAGCACGATTGCA
>NW_025227138.1:57422-58784 GCF_018294505.1 Triticum aestivum | reverse complement strand
TCATGGTGCGCTTGTTGGTGCATTGGAAGGCTTTGTGGCCTCGGCCGCCACAAGTGAAACATTTGAAGGAGCTTGTCTTGACGGTCTCATCAGTTGGAGTAGATGATGAAGCACGCGGCTTGAAGTTGCTTGTCGTAGGAGGAAGGCGACTTGAACTTGCTGAAGTTTTCTTGTAACTTGACTTGTCGTCGTTGCTTGGAGAAGATTTGGTTGACGCTGATGTTGGGGGAGTCGTTGAAGCTTGGATGTTGGAGAAGCCGTAGGTCTTGGATGAGTACTTGGCGTACTTGAAGTCATCTTGCACTTGACGTTCCGCCTTGGTTGCTTGATGCACGAGCTCAATGAGGTTGGAATATGGTTGGAAGTCGGCGATCTTCTTGATGGGATGATTGAGTCCATTCAAGAAACGTGCCATTGTTTGCTCATCATCTTCCTTGACATTGGCTCGAATCATGGCTATCTCCATTTCCTTGTAGTATTCTTCAACACTCTTTGTTCCTTGCTTGAGGAGTTGTAGCTTCTTGAAGAGATCGCGGTTGTAGTAGGTTGGTACAAAGCGTGCCCGCATGACATCCTTCATTTGAGTCCAAGTGGTGATTGGTGCTTCACCTCTTGCTTCATGGCGTTCAAGTACTTGTTCCCACCATATGAGCACATAGTCTTGGAACTCAAGTGATTCCATAGCGATCTTCTTCTCTTCCTCAAAGTTGTGCAAACGAAAGATTTTGTCGACCTTCAATGCCCATGAGAGGTATTCTTCTGGATCATTGCTTCCATTGAACTTGGGCATTGTGAACTTGAGCTTGCCATAGCGTTGCTCTTCATTGTGTTGTTGGCGATGGTGGTGATGACGTCCTTGGCGTGGAGGGTAGTCATCCTCATGTTGCTCTTGGCGCGGAGGAAGTCCATGATCAACTTGCTCTTGTTGAACTTGAGGTTGAAGAGGAGCTTGACGAGCTTGAGGAGGGGCTTGTGGAGCTTGACGTTGCACACGCGGTAGGTAGTTCCTCTCTTGGATTTCTTCTCGAAGAGCTTCCTCTTGATTGCGCTGTTCGCGATTGCGGTTGGCGATGGCTCGACTTGATTATTTAAGGGCACGTTGCGCCTCAAGAGCTTGCGCTTCACATTGTTGTTGTTGAAGACGTTGAGCCTTGGCGTCTTGTTCTTCTTGGTGTAGATGCGCTCGTTCTTCTTCTTGGTGCCGTAGTCGTTGTCGTTCTTGAGCTTGAGCAAAAGCCACTTGGTTTGATTGAGGACGAGGGACTTGCTCATCGACTTGCTCTTGTGAATGCTTGTCTTGTAGTGGGTTCCGAGATGCATGACGGTCTTGACGCGCGGCTCGTCGAAGAATGGTCGATGACG
>NW_025227138.1:0-49831 GCF_018294505.1 Triticum aestivum | reverse complement strand
GATTGGTGGTGGATATATGGTGGTGGTATATGGCAGCGGTGGTGGTAGCGGTGGTAGTATATGGATATGGATCGGTGGTGGTATATGGATACGGATTCGGAGCGGTGGCGGATAAGCGGTGGTGGTAGATGGCAGGGGCGATGATGATGGTGCGGCGGCGGCGTGACAACTTATGACCAGAACTCGAAACTCTAAAAGACTAGACTCTAAGACCAGCAACTAGACACGACGATGCAACCGCAAATTCAACAAAGCAAAACCCTAAAAAGATTATGCAAAGGCTCAGATTGGTTCGGATATGATGAACTAACCCTAATTTTTTTTTGTGTGGCTTTTTCGTGGACTGTAGGTATGAAGAACAGACTCGATCTAAACTACGAAAAACTGTAAAATCTCACCGAGCAACCTGGAAATCTGATACCACTTGATAGAGGCAAAGGTGTCCCGTCTTTCGATGAGATGGTGGATTTCGCCTTGGTGGAAGTCGACTTTGACGATCCGACTACGAACGTGCGAGGACGTCGCGCCTTAGCAATCGCTAAACCAACTCCGAGAGGTTATTGACCACGCCGGAGCACGATCAACCTGACCACGAGGGTCTGTTTCCTACGATCAAACGAAGAACAAGCAAGAAACTAAGATTGCAATCTGGATATTGCGAATATAAGATGAAAGCTTTATTGATCAAGGTGGGGTTCTGTGACGCCTTTGTCTGGTCGTTGAACACAAACAAAGTACGCGAAGTTGCAGCTATGGCGAACTTTTAATCTAAACAAAACCCAAAGTCTAAACGATGCCCTAAGGGCTGTATATATGGAGGAAGAGGGGGGGGATTTCGTGGCCCTTGGTGGAGGGGTCCGAAATCAACCCTATCTCTTGTTTCCCCACACATACGGACTCTAAAAATAGCCTATACTTATGTATTTCGAAATTACATGGGCCTGGCCCAATAATAAGGTGACGCAGCACCTAAAATAGCCTCGGGACGAAATTTATGAAGTGGCGTCTTGTATATTTCGTCCAAGGCTTCATGCACCCATTATGGTGGCTTCAAAGTCCTGAAATCATCACTTGTAACTCCGTTCTTGTTTCCCTTGCGCATGCCATCATTTCCATGCTTGCTCTTGCTCCAATGTTCATCCTTCTCCAAGCTAGGCCCTTCATTTGTAAGCAAAACAAATGTATCCAATTTAGGCAGCATCATATTCTCATGAACATTAGAATCATTACCAAGAAACGAAAGTACCTGGTAATTTAGTTGGCGTGCATGAGCTCTAGTAATTGGTCCAGTATGTATAGCAGCAGGGGCTGTGGGTGTAACAATTGTATTGTTGTCCTCATCAAGAAGTATCCAAGTGGATGAGCAAAGGCTCTCTCACAAATATGAGCTAATCCAATGCTGCTCGTACCAGGAGGTGGGGGTGTCCTATTTATAGTCTTAGTGCAAATGGAAGTCAAAACGAAGGGGTACAAGGGCTCCAGCCCCCAGGTTCAGTCACTCAGGAGTCGGACGTCCGGAAGGCGTCGGACGTCCGGAGGCTCGGGACGGTCCGGTCGTCCGGGCGCGCTGGGACGTCCGTTGTTTCAGCTCGGGTGTAGGCGCGTCGGTCGTTCGCAGGGGGTCGGTCGTCCGGGGCTTCAGGAGGGTCCGGTCGTCCGGGCACGCTCGGACGTCCGTAGTTTTGGTTCGGGTGCTTGGCGTCCGGTCGTCCGGTCCACTCCGGACGTCCGTAGATTTGGTTCGGGTGATGAAGTGTCGGACGTCCGGAGGGGTCCGGTCGTCCGTGTCCTGGGACTCGTCGGACGTCCGGACATTGTCGGTCGTCCGACGCCTGTAGCTTCGCGGCAACTCTTCTTCTTGTTCATCCTGATTGGGGGCCTCGCCGTCTTGGCTCTTGGGGGTCGCTGCTCCGTGGCTCGTTTCCAGGCACCTAATAACACACAGAGTTTCTGAATGAGGTAGTAGCCATGTCTCGTGAGTAGGAATAGGAAGTTCGGAGAGGAGCGAGTTCACCTTATCTTCAATGGCCTTAGCTCGGGCTCGTGTCTTGGGTCCAAGTGGTGTTGAGGGAGATGTAGGCACGTCCATGGGGATGAGTGAGGGATGCTCCGCATCAGTAGGCTGCTGCCTCGGTTGCATCGACAACTGGCTGGGAGGTGATAGAGGCAAAGGTGTCCCGTCTTTCGATGAGATGATGGATATCGCTTTGGTGGAAGTCGACTTTGACGATCCGACTACGAACGTGCGAGGACGTCGCGCCTTAGCAATCGCTAAACCAACTCCGAGAGGTTATTGACCACGCCGGAGCACGATCAACCTGACCACGAGGGTCTGTTTCCTGCGAGCAAACGAAGAACAAGCAAGAAACTAAGATTGCAATCTGGATATTGCGAATATAAGATGAAAGATTTATTGATCAAGGTGGTGGTATATGGATACGGATTCGAAGCGGTGGCGGATAAGCGGTGGTGGTAGATGGCAGGGGTGATGATGATGGTGCGGCGGCGGCGTTCAATTTGGTTTGGCCTTTTAAGTATTTAAGCGTTTCATGATCGGTATGGATGACAAACTCATGAGGTCTAAGATAATGTTCCCAAACGTGTAGCACACGCACTAAAGCATACAATTCTTTGTCATAGATGGGATAATTAAGTTGAGCACCGGAGAGTTTTTCACTAAAATAAAGCAATGGCTCGTTTTTCTTGCATCAAAACTCCGCCAATTCCGGTACCACTTGCATCACAATGAACCTCAAAAGTTTTGTCAAAATTGGGCAAAGCAAGAATCGGGGCATGAGTAAGCAAAGACTTGAGTTCATCAAAATCGGTGGATTGCAAAGATCCCCAAACAAAAGGAGCATTCTTCTTACTCAAAGCATGCAAAGGAGCGGCAATTGTGCTAAAAAATTTCACAAATCGGCGATAAAATCCTGCAAGACCAAGAAAACTTCTCACTTGTTGTAAATTGTTGGGTTGGGGCCAAGTTTTAATTGCCTCAATTTTAGTTTCGTCAACATGAACACCTTTTGATGAGACAACAAATCCCAAGAAAACCACTTTGTCAACACCAAACGTGCATTTTTTCAAATTTGCATAAAGGCTTTCCTTGCGAAGGGTTTGCAAAACAGATGTAACATGATTAATATGGTCTTTCATTGTTTTGCTAAACACAAGAATGTCATCAAAGTAAACCACAACAAATACTCCAATGTAAGGTCTAAGCACATGATGCATAAGACGCACGAAAGTACCGGGAGCTTCCGATAGACCCATAGGCATGACTAACCACTCATACAAGCCAAATTTAGTTTTGAATGCAGTTTTCCATTCATCACCTTCTTCAACGCGGATTTGGTAATAACCACTTTTAAGGTCAATTTTTGAGAAAAAGTTGGCTCCACTAAGTTCATCAAGCATATCATATAAGCGAGGAATGGGATGCCTATAGCGAATGGTAATAGCATTTATAGGTCTACAATCGGAACACAAGCAGAAACTTCGATCGGGCTTAGGCACAAGTATAACGGGAACGGCACAAGGGCTTAAGCTTTCATGTACATGACCGTTGTCGATGAGTTGTTGTACTTGCCATTGGATTTCCCTTGTCTCTTCGGGGTTGACACGGTATGGAGCTTTGTTTGGAAGTGGCGCTCCAGGGATGAGGTCGATTCGATGCTCAATGCCTCGAAGTGGAGGTAGACCCGGAGGTAGCTCATCAGGGAAAACATCTTGGAATTCCTGCAAAAGAGATTGAAACACTAAAGGTAGCTTGTGAGAAGTGTTAGATTTTGGTTCTCCATCCTTGCACACAAGGACAAAGTGCATCACACTCGATGGGTTCTCATACACTTCTCTTATCTCACTTTTGGTGGCAAATAGGATGAGGTTTTTCTCTCTTGGCGAAGAGGCGCTCATATTTGGCTTGTGGCTCTCACTCACTTTTGGGTGGGTAACTTTGTCAGTCTTCTTGCCATGGTGGGTGGTTTGCTTGTCGGCTATCACTTGACTAGGAGACATAGGTCGTAGCACATACTCCTTCCCTTTCATCTTGAAGCTATAGTGATTGGTGCGCCCATTGTGGATGACACCACGGTCGAATTGCCATGCTGGACCAAGAAGGAGGTGGCAAACGGTCATTGGGACCACATCACATTCCAAAGTGTCTTCATAAGCACCTATTTTGAAAGAGACTTGGACCGTATGCTCGACTCGTATAGTGCCGGAGTCACTTAGCCATTGAACCTTGTAGGGGTGCGGGTGCTTCTTCTTGACCAATTGAAGTTTTGAACATAGTTCTTCACTTGCCAAGTTGTGGCAACTACCTCCATCGATGATGACCTTGACGGACCTTCCATTGATGCCGGCCTTAGTGTGGAAGATGTGGCATCGTTGGTCTTCTTCTTGTTGATGTTGAAGCGTCAAGACTTTGGAGACAACGAGAGCGGGGCTCGAATCCTCATCACAAAAGACTTGATCATCTTCATCCTCATTCACGAGCCGGTGCATGGCCACTTGCTCAATAGCTTCCATTTCATCTTCACTCATTGAGTCGTAGGTGCCACCGTCGTTGAGGCTCATGGTGCGCTTGTTGGTGCATTGGAAGGCTTTGTGGCCTCGGCCGCCACAAGTGAAACATTTGAAGGAGCTTGTCTTGACGGTCTCATCAGTTGGAGTAGATGATGAAGCACGCGGCTTGAAGTTGCTTGTCGTAGGAGGAAGGCGACTTGAACTTGCTGAAGTTTTCTTGTAACTTGACTTGTCGTCGTTGCTTGGAGAAGATTTGGTTGACGCTGATGTTGGGGGAGTCGTTGAAGCTTGGATGTTGGAGAAGCCGTAGGTCTTGGATGAGTACTTGGCGTACTTGAAGTCATCTTGCACTTGACGTTCCGCCTTGGTTGCTTGATGCACGAGCTCAATGAGGTTGGAATATGGTTGGAAGTCGGCGATCTTCTTGATGGGATGATTGAGTCCATTCAAGAAACGTGCCATTGTTTGCTCATCATCTTCCTTGACATTGGCTCGAATCATGGCTATCTCCATTTCCTTGTAGTATTCTTCAACACTCTTTGTTCCTTGCTTGAGGAGTTGTAGCTTCTTGAAGAGATCGCGGTTGTAGTAGGTTGGTACAAAGCGTGCCCGCATGACATCCTTCATTTGAGTCCAAGTGGTGATTGGTGCTTCACCTCTTGCTTCATGGCGTTCAAGTACTTGTTCCCACCATATGAGCACATAGTCTTGGAACTCAAGTGATTCCATAGCGATCTTCTTCTCTTCCTCAAAGTTGTGCAAACGAAAGATTTTGTCGACCTTCAATGCCCATGAGAGGTATTCTTCTGGATCGTTGCTTCCATTGAACTTGGGCATTGTGAACTTGAGCTTGCCATAGCGTTGCTCTTCATTGTGTTGTTGGCGATGGTGGTGATGACGTCCTTAGCGTGGAGGGTAGTCATCCTCATGTTGCTCTTGGCGCGGAGGAAGTCCATGATCAACTTGCTCTTGTTGAACTTGAGGTTGAAGAGGAGCTTGACGAGCTTGAGGAGGGGCTTGTGGAGCTTGACGTTGCACACGCGGTAGGTAGTTCCTCTCTTGGATTTCTTCTCGAAGAGCTTCCTCTTGATTGCGCTGTTCGCGATTGCGGTTGGCGATGGCTCGACTTGATTATTTAAGGGCACGTTGCGCCTCAAGAGCTTGCGCTTCACATTGTTGTTGTTGAAGACGTTGAGCCTTGGCGTCTTGTTCTTCTTGGTGTAGATGCGCTCGTTCTTCTTCTTGGTGCCGTAGTCGTTGTCGTTCTTGAGCTTGAGCAAAAGCCACTTGGTTTGATTGAGGACGAGGGACTTGCTCATCGACTTGCTCTTGTGAATGCTTGTCTTGTAGTGGGTTCCGAGATGCATGACGGTCTTGACGCGCGGCTCGTCGAAGAATGGTCGATGACGATGTACTTGAGCCGGAGAAGGTGTCATCGGAGTGTCGACTCGAGCGGCTCCATCTTGAGGAGGAATAAGTGGAATGATGTCGGTTCCTCATCAGGGCGCGGATCTTGTCCATTCTTGCATCATTTTCTTGCTTGTGAGAGTCAAACTTGTTGTCGAAGTAGTCTCTTGTATGTTGCTCGGAGAGTCGCAAGTTAGTGGCGAGGTTGTCGATGCGGTCGCTCATAGCTTGTTGCTCTTGGTGTAACACCCTTTGAGCACCAAAGAGGTGGCTCTTTGTGATGAATGATGACATGTCGTCGCCGTTCTCGATGAGAGGTGGATTTGTAGAAGAACTTGGCCTATCCATCATACCAAGCAAAATGTAAGTGGTAGAAGGAAAAGAACGTGTACCAAATGTACCTTGACCGATGTTGAAGATGAATCAAATTCACTCCAATGCGGACAATGAAATAGCACTGTTGGTACCTATTCTTGTCGGTTCTCACACCTACACAAGTAAAAGCCTATGGTGGAGCTTGGTTAGGATGGTGGCACAAAATTTGATGCAATAGTAAGTAAGCTTCAATAATGTTGGAAAAGATTCACAAATTTGCAAATGCAACAAGTAGACCAAGCAAGTATGGGTACACGGAAACACACACGCAAATAGATAAGTGGGATTGTGCAATCCAAAAGTGAGCCAAAATGTGGAAACCACGAAAATGCTCTTGTTGCACAATACTAGAGAGACGCTAGCACGATTGCACAATAGGAGGATACGCAAACTTGTGCACAACCTACTAGGCAAAAATGCAACGATCTCTATCCCAAGTATGCTATATGTATGATATTTCGGTGCAATGATCCAAGATGATCCAATATGACAATCTTAATGTTGTATGATTCTATGGTTCTTGCTTATAAGCTCTTTGCTTATCTTTCCTCTTTGCTTAAAAGCTTGGTTGGCTCTTTTACTTTTGAGCTCTTTTCTCATGCAAAACTCACGAACCAAGGTAGCAATTGAGTATGCGCTGACAACTTTGTGACACACAAGTTGATCTCAAGATATGCACCACTATGGTATGATATGTATGCTATATGGAGTATGATCACTAATGTGCACAAGTCATGTTGCCAGCAATACTCAACGGCTAGTCTCGATGGGTAAGCTACGCAAAAGTAGGGACATGTGGGTATCAATGCAATTGCAAGGTAATACAAAGATGTCGTCGAAGTTACCGTCCTTGCGATGATGAGACCCTTGCGAAGATGAGCCATGGTGGTGATGGCGTCAACCGTACCTAGATAGCCGAAACACAAAAGGATACGGAATCCACCACTCAAAATCTCAAGGACCAAAATGTGTCAAAATCGTCATTGGAGGTATCGTGGAAGATGTTTGTGTATGTGGGTTTGGAAGATGTGGTGGAATGTGGGAATGTGGAGGTGGGGAACTGTCGAACGTCAGCTTCATCAGGGTTTCACGGACGTCCGTGATTTTACGGTTGTCCAGACTTCGTCGGACGTCCGGCCTTTTCCGGTCGTCCGGAGCCTGGGCGAAAATCGGGCTCGGGGAGAGGAACTGCGAAAACTCCGGGGAAGAAGAAGATGGTGAGGTCGAAATCGAGCGGTTTGATGGATGGAAAAGGGTGGGGAGGGTGGGGAAAGCTAGATCCACATGCAGCAACACAAATCCATGGACCAAATCCAACAAAATCTCAACTCACAAACAAATCAAAAAAAAATTGGGGCTATTTTTGGTGGGGAATTTTCAGAATTAGGAAGAAAACAACAAAATCAAGCTAGAAAACACGGGGTAGGGGCTCCAAAAACGTGATCAACGTGGCTCATGATACCATGATGATGTAGGGCAAGACCCTAGTTGGTCGATCTTTCACGTTTGGAGGGATCCCACGGGAGAAACACGAAGAACACGTGGAAGCACAAAGGGAAAATCACGGGGAGGACGAGAGAGGATCACGAAACCGACAAAGAATAGATCACACGAGTGCTAGATCACCGAACACACAGAGATGCATATGATCCACAGTCAACAAAGGAAAGGATAGAAAGGACAGTTCATCTCCTAATGGAGGTCTTGATGGTCTTCCCTAGAGAGGGGTCTTGAATCCGCTTGGGCGATCTTCTGCGAAGAGGTCCTGAACTCCGAGGAGAAGTATCCAAGTGGATGAGCAAAGGCTCTCTCACAAATATGAGCTAATCCAATGCTGCTCGTACCAGGAGGTGGGGGTGTCCTATTTATAGTCTTAGTGCAAATGGAAGTCAAAACGAAGGGGTACAAGGGCTCCAGCCCGCAGGTTCGGTCACTCAGGAGTCGGACGTCCGGAAGGCATCGGACGTCCGGAGGCTCGGGACGGTCCGGTCGTCCGGGCGCGCTGGGACGTCCGTTGTTTCAGCTCGGGTGTAGGCGCGTCGGTCGTTCGCAGGGGGTCGGTCGTCCGGGGCTTCAGGAGGGTCCGGTCGTCCGGGCACGCTCGGACGTCCGTAGTTTTGGTTCGGGTGCTTGGCGTCCGGTCGTCCGGTCCACTCCGGACGTCCGTAGATTTGGTTCGGGTGATGAAGTGTCGGACGTCCGGAGGGGTCCGGTCGTCCGTGTCCTGGGACTCGTCGGACGTCCGGACACTGTCGGTCGTCCGACGCCTGTAGCTTCGCGGCAACTCTTCTTCTTGTTCATCCTGATTGGGGGCCTCGCCGTCTTGGCTCTTGGGGGTCGCTGCTCCGTGGCTCGTTTCCAGGCACCTAATAACACACAGAGTTTCTGAATGAGGTAGTAGCCATGTCTCGTGAGTAGGAATAGGAAGTTCGGAGAGGAGCGAGTTCACCTTATCTTCAATGGCCTTAGCTCGGGCTCGTGTCTTGGGTCCAAGTGGTGTTGAGGGAGATGTAGGCACGTCCATGGGGATGAGTGAGGGATGCTCCGCATCAGTAGGCTGCTGCCTCGGTTGCATCGACAACTGGCTGGGAGGTGATAGAGGCAAAGGTGTCCCGTCTTTCGATGAGATGATGGATATCGCTTTGGTGGAAGTCGACTTTGACGATCCGACTACGAACGTGCGAGGACGTCGCGCCTTAGCAATCGCTAAACCATGATGAGGACATCAATACAATTGTTACACCCACAGCCCCTGCTGCTATACATACTGGACCAATTACTAGAGCTCGTGCACGCCAACTAAATTACCAGGTACTTTCGTTTCTTGGTAATGATTCTGATGTTCATGAGAATATGATGCTGCCTAAATTGGATACATTTGTTTTGCTTACAAATGAAGGGCCTAGCTTGGAGAAGGATGAACATTGGAGCGAGAACAAGCATGGAGATGATGGCATGCGCAAGGGGAACAAGAACGGAGTTACAAGTGATGATTTCAGGACTTTGAAGCCACCATAATGGGTGCATGAAGCCTTGGACGAAATATATAAGATGCCACTTCATAAATTTCGTCCCGAGGCTATTTTAGGTGCTGCGTCACCTTATTATTGGGCCAGGCCCATGTAATTTCGAAATACATAAGTATAGGCTATTTTTAGAGTCCATATGTGTGGGGAAACAAGAGATAGGGTTGATTTCGGACCCCTCCACCAAGGGCCACGAAATTCCCCCCCTCTTCCTCCATATATACAGCCCTTAGGGCATCGTTTAGACTTTGGGTTTTGTTTAGACTAAAAGTTCGCCATAGCTGCAACTTCGCGTACTTCGTTTGTGTTCAACGACCAGACAAAGGCGTCATAGAACCCCACCTTGATCAATAAATCTTTCATCTTATATTCGCAATATCCAGATTGCAATCTTAGTTTCTTGCTTGTTCTTCGTTTGCTCGCAGGAAACAGACCCTCGTGGTCAGGTTGATCGTGCTCCGGCGTGGTCAATAACCTCTCGGAGTTGGTTTAGCGATTGCTAAGGCGCGACGTCCTTGCACGTTCGTAGTCGGATCGTCAAAGTCGACTTCCACCAAAGCGAAATCCACCATCTCATCGAAAGACGGGACACCTTTGCCTCTATCAAGTGGTATCAGATTTCCAGGTTGCTCGGTGAGATTTTACAGTTTTTCGTAGTTTAGATCGAGTCTGTTCTTCATACCTACAGTCCACGAAAAAGCCACAAAAAAAATTAGGGTTAGTTCATCATATCCGAACCAATCTGAGCCTTGCATAATCTTTTTAGGGTTTTGCTTTGTTGAATTTGCGGTTGCATCGTCGTTTCTAGTTGCTGGTCTTAGAGTCTAGTCTTTTAGAGTTTCGAGTTCTGGTCATAAGTTGTCACGCCGCCGCCGCACCATCATCATCACCCCTGCCATCTACCACCACCGCTTATCCGCCACCGCTTCGAATCCGTATCCATATACCACCACAGCTGTCATATACCACCACCGCTGCCATCTACCACCATATATCCACCACCAATCCGAGTTCTTGTCATATTAGGTTTGTTTTCAAGATCCATCTAGATTCTGATTCGTGTTTCCTTGCCGGAGTAGGTTTAAAAAAAAAGAGTCCGGAAACCACGCTCCGTTTAGGCCCAAAATTTTTCGAAAACGCATTTTTCGAAAAAAAAATCTGGCTATCCTATTTTTAGGTGTTTCTGAGTGTTTTGAGACAGGTGCCATTATAGGAAGTTTTTTTTGACCCGTTTCCAGTTTTTGGGTCCGGGCAATCGAAAAAAAAAATTTGTCGAAAAAAAAATTTTCGTGCCCATCCTGTAAGTTTGACCTAGGAAGAGTTTTGAGACACTCGCCATTATAGTGATTTTTCGCAAAAAAAAAACAGCGCAACAAAAAAAAAGAGCGCAAAAAAAAGAGCGAATTTTTTTTTCAGAGTGTGCTTTTCCCTTGTTTACGTGCCGCGCCGTGATTTTTTTGATGTTCTAGGCTCGCGTCTCTAGCACAGTCTAGCCTAGGACCAGCACAGTACCGTCGTTGAGCGTTTATTCAACTTTGCATCTCTGAATTGATTATTGCTGACCCTTTTTGCTACCATACTATAAGCCTTCCCAGCTCCACATACATCTACGTCGTGTGTTTGACTCTCCCTGGTAATCGCTCTATCCAAGCTTTGAGAGTTTTTGACTACAACGGTTGCCGATCACCGCCTGCTGCTGGGTAAGAACTGGTAAGAATTTGAGATTTGCTTGACGGATTTGTGATACACCACCACCACTTCTTAGTAGTCTGTAGGATCATATTTTTCTGTGTTTCTATTGCTGCTAACCATGCCAGGATCACAAGCCGACGAGATTGACAGGGAGAACTTATCGAACAAGGAGCTTCATGATAAGTTTCAGCAAATGATGACTGAACAGGTACAAGATGTGCTGAACAATTTTGAAGAGCATGGAGAAGATCACTGGCCTTGAGAAGACGTTCGAAACAAAGCTCGATAACAGATTTAATGAACTGCTTGCGCGTCTTCCACCACCGGCTGCACCTGTCGCACCTCTGCAACAACAACAACTATGCCCCCTTCCGAATCAGTTTGGACGAGCACAGCGTGTTCCTTTGGCTCCTGCTACTACTGCTGCTTTGGCAAAATTCTGGTGCCGCTGCTACTGCTGTTGGTGCTTCTTTGGCTCCTGCTACTGCTGCTGCTGGTACCCAGGAGGATGATGAGTATGCGGGCGATTATGAGGATGAGGTTGATCAAAATCAGCACTACGTGCAGCCACCTGCACCACCACCAGCAGGTCGACCTCAGGTATATATTCGTAATGGTAGGCCTGCACCACCACCTCAGGTACGAGATGATGTCCATATTCCTAAACTGAAATTGAATATTCCACCATTTGAGGGTAGATATGTTCCTGATATATATCTTACTTGGGAGTTAGAAACTCAACAACGATTTACATGTTTACAATATCCTGAGGAGAGACGAGTTGCTGCTGCTGTTTGTGCTTTCACTAGTTTTGCATGTGTATGGTGGTCTGAACATTGTAGACTATATCCCATTCCAACTACTTAGGCTGCTTTGAAAACTGCTATGCGTACTCGTTGGGTTCCACCATATTATCAACGTGAATTGCTTCAAAAATTACAGCGCTTAAGACAAGGAAAAAATTCTGTAGAAGAATATTATCAGGAATTACAAACTGGCATGATTAGATGTGGTATTGTTGAGGAGAATGAAGCTATGCTTGCACGTTTTCTGGGTGGATTAAATAGAGAGATTCAGACCATTCTAGACTATAAGGAGTATACTAATATCACTCGTTTATTCCATCTTGCTTGTAAAGCTGAACGTGAAGTGCAGGATCGACAAGCATTGGCGCGAACTAACTTTTCTGCAGGCCGACCTTCATCATGGACACCGCGTGCATCTTCTACTTCAACTGCACGAGCACCTCAATCAGGTGCCTCCTACAGCCGTGATACAAGAAAACAGGAACAACCACCATTATCTGCGAAGAGCGCACCTGCCGGGCCTGCAGAGAGTTCTTCTTCTTCCAGGGCATCAACAGGGCACACAAGTGATATTATTTGTCATCGTTGTAAGGGAGGAGGTCATTATGCGAGAGAATGCAAATCTCCGCGTGTGATGATTGCTACCGCGGATGGTGGATATGAGTCCGCTAGTGACTATGATGAGGAGACTTTGGCTCTTATTACACGTGAAGAACATGGTGGAGATGATTCTGATCATGAGACGCAATACATGGCTCCTGAAGACGCTGACAGGTATGAATGTTTAGTTGCTCAACGTGTTTTGAGTGTGCAGGTCACACAAGCTGAGCAAAATCAGAGGCACAATTTGTTCCATACCAAGGGAGTTGTGAAGGAACATTCTGTGCGCGTCATCATAGACGGAGGTAGTTGCAACAACTTGGCTAGCATGGAGATGGTGGAGAAGCTTTCTCTCACCACAAGACCACATCCACATCCTTACTACATCCAATGGTTCAACAACAGCGGCAAGGTTAAGGTAACACGTACTGTTCGTGTGCATTTTAGTATCTCTACATATGCTGATTATGTTGATTGTGATGTGGTACCTATGCAAGCATGTTCCTTATTACTTGGTAGACCATGGCAATTTGATAAAAATTCTGTACACCATGGTAGAAACAATCACTATACTCTTGTTCATAAGGATAAAAATATTACTTTGCTTCCTATGACTCCTGATTCCATTTTGAAAGATGATATTAATAGAGCTAATAAAGCACAACAGGAGAAGAATAAGAGTGAAAATCAGATTGTGGCAAAAGAATTTGAGCAACAAATGAAGCCTAATAATAAGCCATCTAGTGTTGCTTCTGAAATTAAATTGAAAAGTGCATGTTTATTCGCCACCAAATCTGATATTGATGAGCTAGATTTCAGCAAATCTGTTTGCTATGCTTTTGTGTGCAAAGAGGCATTATTTTCATTCGAGGACGTGCCTTCCTCTTTGCCTCCTGCTGTCACTAACATTTAATTCCCGGTGCTTCACTGCCAAACCGTGCACCATACCGTACCAATCCAGAGGAGACGAAGGAGATTATGCGTCAAGTACAAGAGCTTCTCGACAAAGGTTATATACGCGAATCCCTTAGTCCTTGTGCTGTTCCTATTATTCTAGTGCCGAAAAAGGATGGTACATCACGTATGTGTGTTGATTGTAGAGGCATTAATAATATTACTATTCGTTATCGTCATCCTATTCCTAGGCTAGATGATATGCTTGATGAATTGAGTGGCTCTACAATATTCTCCAAAGTTGATTTGCGTAGTGGCTACCATCAAATTCGTATGAAATTGGGAGATGAATGGAAAACAGCATTTAAAACTAAGTTTGGATTATATGAGTGGTTAGTCATGCCTTTTGGGTTAACTAATGCACCTAGTACTTTCATGAGATTAATGAACGAAGGTTTACGTGCTTTCATTGGACGATTTGTGGTAGTTTACTTTGATGACATATTGATTTATAGCAGATCTTTGGAGGAACATTTGGAACATTTACGTGCTGTTTTTATTGCTCTACGTGATGCACGTTTGTTTGGTAACCTTGGGAAGTGCACCTTTTGCACCGACCGAGTATCTTTTCTTGGCTATGTTGTTACTCCACAGGGAATTGAAGTTGATAAAGCCAAGATTGAAGCTATTGAGAGTTGGCCGCAGCCCAAAACGGTCACACAAGTGAGGAGTTTTCTTGGCCTCGCTGGATTCTATAGGCGTTTTGTGAGAGATTTCAGCACCATTGCTGCACCTCTCAATGAGCTTACAAAGAAAGATGTGCCTTTTCTTTGGGGTACCGCACAGGAAGAAGCCTTCACGGTATTGAAAGATAAGTTGACACATGCTCCTTCACTCCAACTTCCTGATTTTAATAAGACTTTTGAGCTTGAATGTGATGCTAGTGGAATTGGATTAGGAGGTGTGTTATTACAAGATGGCAAACCTGAGTGGGCCTAGTCTGAATTATTCTACTTATGATAAAGAATTATATGCTCTTGTTCGGACTTTAGAAACATGGCAACATTATTTATGGCCCAAAGAATTTGTTATACATTCTGATCATGAATCTTTGAAACATATTAAAAGTCAAGCTAAACTGAATCGTAGACATGCTAAATGGGTTGAATTCATTGAGACTTTCCCTTATGTCATTAAACACAAGAAGGGAAAAGAAAATGTTATAGCTGATGCATTGTCTCGTCGCTATACTATGCTTTCACAACTTGACTTCAAAATATTTGGTTTGGAGACCATCAAAGATCAATATGTGCATGACGCTGATTTTAAAGATGTAATGCAGAATTGTAAAGAAGGAAGAATGTGGAACAAGTTTGTTGTTAATGATGGATTTGTGTTTCGTGCTAACAAGCTATGCATTCCAGCTAGCTCCGTTCGTCTTTTGTTGTTGCAGGAGGCGCATGGAGGAGGATTAATGGGACACTTTGGCGTGAAGAAGACGGAGGACGTACTTGCTACACATTTCTTTTGGCCAAAGATGAGACGGGATGTTGAGCGTTTTATTGCTCGATGCACTACATGTCAAAAAGCTAAGTCACGACTGAATCCTCATGGTTTATATATGCCTTTGCCTGTACCTAGTGTTCCTTGGGAGGATATATCTATGGACTTTGTTTTAGGTTTACCTCGAACAAAGAAGGGGAGGGATAGCATATTTGTTGTCGTGGATAGATTCTCGAAAATGGCACACTTTATACCATGTCATAAAAGCGATGATGCTGTTAATGTTGCTGATTTGTTCTTTCGTGAAATTATTCGCTTGCATGGTGTGCCAAATACTATTGTTTCAGATTGTGATACTAAATTTCTTAGCCACTTTTGGAGATGTTTATGGGCTAAGTTGGGGACTAAATTGCTTTCTAGTACTACTTGTCACCCCCAAACTGATGGACAAACTGAAGTAGTCAATAGAACGTTGTCTACTATGCTTAGGGCTGTTTTGAAGAATTATAAGAAAATGTGGGAGGAATGCTTGCCTCATATTGAATTTGCTTATAATCGTTCATTGCATTCTACTACTAAGATGTGCCCTTTTGAAGTTGTGTATGGTTTCCTACCTCGTGCACCTATTGATTTGTTGCCTCTTCCATCTTCGGAGAAGGTTAATTTTGATGCTAAACAACATGCTGAATTGATTTTAAAAATGCATGAGTTAACTAAGGAAAACATTGAGCGTATGAATGCTAAATATAAACTTGCTGGAGATAAGGGTAGAAAACATGTTGTGTTTGCACCTGGAGATCTTGTTTGGTTACATTTGCGTAAGGATAGATTTCCTGATTTGCGCAAATCAAAGCTAATGCCACGTGCTGATGGTCCCTTTAAGGTGTTAGAGAAAATAAATGATAATGCATATAAACTTGAGCTGCCTACAGATTTTGGGGTTAGTCCCACTTTTAACATTGCAGATTTGAAGCCTTATTTGGGTGAGGAAGATGAACTTCCGTCGAGGACGACTTCATTTCAAGAAGGGGAGGATGATGAGAACATCAATACAATTATTACACCCACAGCCCCTGCTGCTATACATACTGGACCAATTACTAGAGCTTGTGCACGCCAACTAAATTACCAGGTACTTTCGTTTCTTGGTAATGATTCTAATGATCATGAGAATATGATGCTGCCTAAATTGGATACATTTGTTTTGCTTACAAATGAAGGGCCTAGCTTGGAGAAGGATGAACATTGGAGCAAGAACAAGCATGGAGATGATGGCATGCGCAAGGGGAACAAGAACGGAGTTACAAGTGATGATTTCAGGACTTTGAAGCCACCATAATGGGTGCATGAAGCCTTGGACGAAATATACAAGATGCCACTTCATAAATTTCGTCCCGAGGCTATTTTAGGTGTTGCGTCACCCTATTATTGGGCCAGGCCCATGTAATTTCGAAATACATAAGTATAGGCTATTTTTAGAGTCCGTATGTGTGGGGAAACAAAAGATAGGGTTGATTTCGGACCCCTCCACCAAGGGCCACGAAATCCCCCCCCCCTCTTCCTCCATATATACAGCCCTTAGGGCATCGTTTAGACTTGGGGATTTGTTTAGTTAAAAGTTAGTCATTGCAACTTCGTGTGCTTCGTTTGTGTCCAACGACCAGACCAAGACCACTTTTCGGATCCCCACCATTATCAATACTTCATACATATTCGCGATATTCAGATTGCTTTTATCATATTCTTGCTTGTTCTTCGATTGCTTGTAGGAATAGACCTTCGTGGTCAGGTTGATTGTGCTCCGGCGTGGTAAATAACCTCTCGGAGTTGGTTTAGCGATTGCTAAGGCACAACGTCTGATGAGGACATCAATACAATTGTTACACCCACAGCCCCTGCTGCTATACATACTGGACCAATTACTAGAGCTCGTGCACGCCAACTAAATTACAAGGTACTTTCGTTTCTTGGTAATGATTCTAACGATCATGAGAATATGATGCTGGCTAAATTGGATACATTTGTTTTGCTTACAAATGAAGGGCCTAGCTTGGAGAAGGATGAACATTGGAGCAAGAACAAGCATGGAGATGATGGCATGCGCAAGGGGAACAAGAACGGAGTTACAAGTGATGATTTCAGGACTTTGAAGCCACCATAATGGGTGCATGAAGCCTTGGACGAAATATACAAGATGCCACTTCATAAATTTCGTCCCGAGGCTATTTTAGGTGCTGCGTCACCTTATTATTGGGCCAGGCCCATGTAATTTCGAAATACATAAGTATAGGCTATTTTTAGAGTCCGTATGTGTGGGGAAACAAGAGATAGGGTTGATTTCGGACCCCTCCACCAAGGGCCACGAAATTCCCCCCCTCTTCCTCCATATATACAGCCCTTAGGGCATCGTTTAGACTTTGGGTTTTGTTTAGATTAAAATCTCGCCATAGCTGCAACTTCGCGTACTTCGTTTGTGTTCAACGACCAGACAAAGGCGTCACAAAACCCCACCTTGATCAATAAAGCTTTCATCTTATATTCGCAATATCCAGATTGCAATCTTAGTTTCTTGCTTGTTCTTCGTTTGCTCGCAGGAAACAGACCCTCGTGGTCAGGTTGATCGTGCTCCGGCGTGGTCAATAACCTCTCGGAGTTGGTTTAGCGATTGCTAAGGCGCGACGTCCTCGCACGTTCGTAGTCGGATCGTCAAAGTCGACTTCCACCAAAGCGAAATCCACCATCTCATCGAAAGACGGGACACCTTTGCCTCTATCAAGGAAGAATGTGGAACAAGTTTGTTGTTAACGATGGATTTGTGTTTCGTGCTAACAAGCTATGCATTCCAGCTAGCTCCGTTCGTCTTTTGTTGTTGCAGGAGGCGCATGGAGGAGGATTAATGGGACATTTTGGCGTGAAGAAGACGGAGGACGTACTTGCTACACATTTCTTTTGGCCAAAGATGAGACGGGATGTTGAGCGTTTTATTGCTCGCTGCACTACATGTCAAAAAGCTAAGTCACGACTCAATCCTCATGGTTTATATATGCCTTTGCCTGTACCTAGTGTTCCTTGGGAGGATATATCTATGGACTTTGTTTTAGGTTTACCTCGAACAAAGAAGGGGAGGGATAGCATATTTGTTGTCGTGGATAGATTCTCGAAAATGGCACACTTTATACCATGTCATAAAAGCGATGATGCTGTTAATGTTGCTGATTTGTTCTTTCGTGAAATTATTCGCTTGCATGGTGTGCCAAATACTATTGTTTCAGATCGTGATACTGAATTTCTTAGCCACTTTTGGAGATGTTTATGGGCTAAGTTGGGGACTAAACTGCTTTTTAGTACTACTTGTCACCCCCAAACTGATGGACAAACTGAAGTAGTCAATAGAACGTTGTCTACTATGCTTAGGGCTGTTTTGAAGAATAATAAGAAAATGTGGGAGGAATGCTTGCCTCATATTGAATTTGCTTATAATCGTTCATTGCATTCTACTACTAAGATGTGCACTTTTGAAGTTGTGTATGGTTTCCTACCTCGTGCACCTATTGATTTGTTGCCTCTTCCATCTTCGGAGAAGGTTAATTTTGATGCTAAACAACGTGCTGAATTGATTTTAAAAATGCATGAGTTAACTAAGGAAAACATTGAGCGTATGAATGCTAAATATAAACTTGCTGGAGATAAGGGTAGAAAACATGTTGTGTTTGCACCTGGAGATCTTGTTTGGTTACATTTGCGTAAGGATAGATTTCCTGATTTGCGCAAATCAAAGCTAATGCCCCGTGCTGATGGTCCCTTTAAGGTGTTAGAGAAAATAAATGATAATGCATATAAACTTGAGCTGCCTGCAGATTTTGGGGTTAGTCCCACTTTTAACATTGCAGATTTGAAGCCTTATTTGGGTGAGGAAGATGAACTTCCGTCGAGGACGACTTCATTTCAAGAAGGGGAGGATGATGAGGACATCAATACAATTGTTACACCCACAGCCCCTGCTGCTATACATACTGGACCAATTACTAGAGCTCGTGCACGCCAACTAAATTACCAGGTACTTTCGTTTCTTGGTAATGATTCTAATGTTCATGAGAATATGATGCTGCCTAAATTGGATACATTAGTTTTGCTTACAAATGAAGGGCCTAGCTTGGAGAAGGATGAACATTGGAGCAAGAACAAGCATGGAGATGATGGCATGCGCAAGGGGAACAAGAACGGAGTTACAAGTGATGATTTCAGGACTTTGAAGCCACCATAATGGGTGCATGAAGCCTTGGACGAAATATACAAGATGCCACTTCATAAATTTCGTCCCGAGGCTATTTTAGGTGCTGCGTCACCTTATTATTGGGCCAGGCCCATGTAATTTCGAAATACATAAGTACAGGCTATTTTTAGAGTCCGTATGTGTGGGGAAACAAGAGATAGGGTTGATTTCGGACCCCTCCACCAAGGGCCACGAAATTCCCCCCCTCTTCCTCCATATATACAGCCCTTAGGGCATCGTTTAGACTTTGGGTTTTGTTTAGATTAAAAGTTCGCCATAGCTGCAACTTCGCGTACTTCGTTTGTGTTCAACGACCAGACAAAGGCGTCACAGAACCCCACCTTGATCAATAAAGCTTTCATCTTATATTCGCAATCTCCAGATTGCAATCTCAGTTTCTTGCTTGTTCTTCGTTTGCTCGCAGGAAACAGACCCTCGTGGTCAGGTTGATCGTGCTCCGGCGTGGTCAATAACCTCTCGGAGTTGGTTTAGCGATTGCTAAGGCGCGACGTCCTCGCACGTTCGTAGTCGGATCGTCAAAGTCGACTTCCACCAAAGCGATATCCATCATCTCATCTAAAGACGGGACACCTTTGCCTCTATCAACGTCGTTGCACGTTTGTAGTCGGATCGTCAAAGTCATCTCCACCAAATCAATAGTTATCATCTCATCGAAAGATCGGGACACCCCGCCTCTATCAGAATTCATTGAATCTTTTCCTTATGTGATCAAGTACATTAAGGGTAAAGAAAATGTAGTTGCGAATGCACTTTCACGCATATGCACACTTGTGACTAAACTTGAGTTGAATGTTATTGGTTTTGAGCACATAAAAGACTTATATGCTAATGATCCATCTTTTACTATTCATTATGCTAAATGTTTGACGCATACATCTTGGGAACAATATTACATCAAACATGGTTATCTTATGAGAGCTAACAAACTATGCATTCCCGAGTCTTCTCTTCATTTGCTACTTTTGCAAGAGGTTCATGGAGGTGGACTCATGTGATGAGGACATCAATACAATTGTTACACCCACAGCCCCTGCTGCTATACATACTGGACCAATTACTAGAGCTCGTGCACGCCAACTGAATTACCAGGTACTTTCGTTTCTTGGTAATGATTCTAATGTTCATGAGAATATGATGCTGCCTAAATTGGATACATTTGTTTTGCTTACAAATGAAGGGCCTAGCTTGGAGAAGGATGAACATTGGAGCAAGAACAAGCATGGAGATGATGGCATGCGCAAGGGGAACAAGAACGGAGTTACAAGTGATGATTTCAGGACTTTGAAGCCACCATAATGGGTGCATGAAGCCTTGGACGAAATATACAAGATGCCACTTCATAAATTTCGTCCCGAGGCTATTTTAGGTGCTGCGTCACCTTATTATTGGGCCAGGCCCATGTAATTTCGAAATACATAAGTATAGGCTATTTTTAGAGTCCGTATGTGTGGGGAAACAAGAGATAGGGTTGATTTCGGACCCCTCCACCAAGGGCCATTCCCCCCTCTTCCTCCATATATACAGCCCTTAGGGCATCGTTTAGACTTTGGGTTTTGTTTAGATTAAAAGTTCGCCATAGCTGCAACTTCGCGTACTTCGTTTGTGTTCAACGACCAGACAAAGGCGTCACAGAACCCCACCTTGATCAATAAAGCTTACATCTTATATTCGCAATATCCAGATTGCAATCTTAGTTTCTTGCTTGTTCTTCGTTTGCTCGCAGGAAACAGACCCTCGTGGTCAGGTTGATCGTGCTCCGGCGTGGTCAATAACCTCTCGGAGTTGGTTTAGCGATTGCTAAGGCGCGACGTCCTCGCACGTACGTAGTCGGATCGTCAAAGTCGACTTCCACCAAAGCGATATCCATCATCTCATCGAAAGATCGGGACCCTCGCCTCTATCATCATGGGACACTTTGGACGCGACAAGACCTTCGCCACGCTCTCCAAGAACTACTTTTGGCCCAAGATGTTCCGCGACGTCTCACGCTTCACCACCCGATGCTCTACATGTCGCAAAGCTAAGTCAAAAGCTCAATCCCATGGTCTTTACATGCCACTTCCTATTCCTTATCAACCTTGGGAAGACATTAGCATGGATTTTGTACTTGGTTTGCCTATAACTCAAAATGGCAAGGATTCCGTCTTTGTTGTTGTGGACAGATCCCGGTGGCACGCCTTGTGGAAAAATGTCAGCGAACTCCTGCAAAATGTTAGTGACAGCAGGAGGCAAAGAGGAAGGCACGTCCTCGAATGAAAATAATGCCTCTTTGCACACAAAAGCATAGCAAACAGATTTGCTGAAATCTAGCTCATCAATATCAGATTTGGTGGCAAATAAACATGCACTTTTCAATTTAATTTCAGAAGCAACACTGATGAGGACATGACTACCTTGGATATGACCAAAAATATTGCATATATACATATTTGTCAGGTGATTTCTAGTGCAAACTATTCAATAATCTATTTATGTTATCCAGAACAAAAATACTTCACACACTTTTGTGTTTTGTCTAATTGCAGGTGTATGGGACATTTGTACAATCCACATATGAGGATAAGGAAGAAAGAGATGTTTATTTGCTGTCCAAAAAGTTCTCTCACGTCACTTTTGGCCCAAGAGAAGATAGAGTCCAAGTCTCTCACGTTCTGGATTCAGATTCGGACTGCACAGACACACCTGACTCAAAACGCACACAAGTTTTTCATACGGACTCCGAATTGGGTGATTCTTTTTTTGTTGGAAACTAGATTTCGTGCACTTTCCAACCCAATTGGAATCACCTTCAAATTCGTCCGGAGAGTTGAGTTGTGGACGAAACAATCTGATGCTGCAGCAGAATCCGAGTCAAACTACAAGTCCAAAGGTGTTACATCACCTCCACTTGGGCCCATTGGCCTTGTACGACTTAGATTTAGTTTTAGGCTGCCTTGGGACGTCCTCCCACCTCCTTGGCCGCCACCCCTAGCTCCTATATAAGTAGATCCATCTAGTAGCTTTTCCTTGGGATTTGTTTAGTTAAAAGTTAGCCATTGCAACTTCGTGTACTTCGTTTGTGTCAAACGACCAGACCAAGACCGCTTCCGGATCCCCACCATTATCAATACCTCATATATATTTGCAATATTCAGATTGCTTTATCATATTCTTGCTCGTTCTTCGATTGCTTGCAGGAATAGACCTTCGTGGTCAGGCTGACCGTGCTTCCGGCGTCGTCAGTAACCTCAGGAGATTGGTTTAGCGATTGCTAAGGCGCAACATCGTGCACGTTTGTAGTCGGATTGTCAAAGTCGTCTCCACCAAAGCGAAATCCACCATCTCATCGAAAGATCGGGACACCCCGCCTCTATTAAACACTAGATGGTTTATTATTAGGCTTCATTTGTTGCTCAAATTCTTTTGCCACAATCTGATTTTCACTCTTATTCGTCTCCTGTTTTGCTTTATTAGCTCTATTAATATCATCTTTCAAAATGGAATCAGGAGTCATAGGAAGCAAAGTATAGTGATTGTTTCTACCATGGTGTACAGAATTTTTATCAAATTGCCATGGTCTACCAAGTAATAAGGAACATGCTTGCATAGGTACCACATCACAATCAACATAATCAGCATATGTAGAGATACTAAAATGCACACGAACAGTACGTGTTACCTTAACCTTGCCGCTGTTGTTGAACCATTGGATGTAGTAAGGATGTGGATGTGGTCTTGTGGTGAGAGAAAGCTTCTCCACCATCTCCATGCTAGCCAAGTTGTTGCAGCTCCCTCCGTCTATTATGACGCGCACAGAACGTTCCTTCACAACTCCCTTGGTATGGAACAAATTGTGCCTCTGATTTTGCTCAGCTTGTGTGACCTGCACACTCAAAACACATTGAGCAACTAAACATTCATACCTGTCAGCGTCTTCAGGAGCCATGTATTGCGTCTCATGATCAGAATCATCCCCACCATGATCTTCACGTGTAATAAGAGCCAATGTCTCCTCATCATAGTCACTAGCGGACTCATATCCACCATCCGCGGTAGCAATCATCACACGCGGAGATTTGCATTCTCTCGCATAATGACCTCCTCCCTTACAACGACGACAAATAATATCACTTGTGTACCCTGTTGATGCCCTGGAAGAAGAAGAACTCTGTGCAGGCCCGGCAGGTGCGCTCTTGGCAGATAATGGTGGTTGTTCCTGTTTTCTTGTATCATGGCTGTAGGAGGCACCTGATTGAGGTGCTGGTGCAGTTGAAGTAGAAGATGCACGCGGCGTCCATGAGGAAGGTCGGCCTGCAGAAAAGTTAGTTCGCGCCAATGCTTGTCGATCCTGCACTTCACGTTCAGCTTTACAAGCAAGATGGAATAAACGAGTGATATTAGTATACTCCTTATAGTCTAGAATGGTCTAAATCTCTCTATTTAAGTCACCCAGAAAACGTGCAAGCATAGCTTCATTCTCCTCAACAATACCACATCGAATCATGCCAGTTTGTAATTCCTGATAATATTCTTCTACAGAATTTTTTCCTTGTCTTAAACGCTGCAATTTTTGAAGCAATTCACGTTGATAATATGGTGGAACCCAACGCGTACGCATAGCGGTTTTCAAAGCAGCCCAAGTAGTTGGAATAGGATATAATCTACAATGTTCAGACCACCAGACACATGCAAAACTAGTGAAAGCACAAACAGCAGCAGCAACCCGTCTCTCCTCGGGATATTGTAAACATGTAAAACGTTGTTCAGTTTCTAACTCCCAAGTAAGATATATATCAGGAACATATCTACCCTCAAATGGTGGAATATTCAATTTCAGTTTAGGAATATGGACATCATCTCGTACGTGAGGTGGTGGTGCAGGCCTGCCATTATGAATATATACCTGAGGTCGACCTGCTGCTGGTGGTGCAGGTGGCTGAACGTAGTGCTGATTTTGATCAACCTCATCCTCATAATCGCCCGCATACTCATCATCCTCCTGGGTACCAGCAGCAGCAGTAGCAGGAGCCAATGAAGCACCAACAGCAGTAGCAGCGGCACCAGAATTTTGTCCTGGCTCAATGGGAACACGCTATGCTCGTCCATACTGATTCGGAAGGGGCGTAGTTGTTGTTGTTGCAGAGGTGCGACAGGTGCAGCCGGTGGTGGAAGACGCGCAAGCAGTTCATTAAATCTGTTATCGAGCTTTGTTTCGAACGTCTTCTCAAGGCCAGTGATCTTCTCCATGGCCTCTTCAAAATTGTTCAGCACATCTTGTACCTGTTCAGTCATCATTTGCTGAAACTTATCATGAAGCTCCTTGTTCGATAAGTTCTCCCAGTCAATCTCGTCGGCTTGTGATCCTGGCATGGTTAGCAGCAATAGAAACACACAAGAATATGATCCTACAGACTACTAAGAAGTGGTGGTGGTGTATCACAAATCCGTCAAGCAAATCTCAAATTCTTACCAGTTCTTACCCAGCAGCAGGCGGTGTTCGGCAACCGTTGTAGTCAAAAACTCTCAAAGCTTGGATAGAGCGATTATCAGGGAGAGTCAAACACACGACGTAGATGTATGTGGAGCTGGGAAGGCTTATAGTATGGTAGCAAAAAGGGTCAGCAATAATCAATTCAGAGATGCAAAGTTGAATAAACGCTCAACGACGGTACTGTGCTGGTCCTAGGCTAGACTGTTCTAGAGACGCGAGCCTAGAACACCAACAAAATCACGGCGCGGCACGTAAACAAGGGAAAAGCACACTCTGAATTTTTTTTCGCTCTTTTTTTTTGCGCTGCTTTTTTTTTGCGAAAAATCACTATAATGGCGAGTGTCTCAAAACTCTTCCTAGGTCAAACTGACAGGATGGGCACGAAATATTTTTTTTTCGACCAAATTTTTTTTTTTCGACTGCCCGGACCCAAAAACTGGAAACGGGTCAAAAAAAACTTCCTATAATGGCACCTGTCTCAAAACACTCAGAAACACCTAAAAATAGGATAGCCAGAATTTTTTTTGAAAAATGCGTTTTCGAAAAATTTTGGGCCTAAACGGAGCGTGGTTTTCCGATTTTTTTTTCCGAAACCTACTCCGGCAAGGAAACACGAAGGAAACTAGAAGGATCTCGAAAACAAACCTAATAAGCAAGGAACTCGGATTGGTGGTGGATATATGGTGGTGGTATATGGCAGCGGTGGTGGTAGCGGTGGTAGTATATGGATATGGATCGGTGGTGGTATATGGACACGGATTGGTGGTGGTATATGGATACGGATTCGGAGCGGTGGTGGTAAATGGCAGGGGCGATGATGATGGTGCGGCGGCGGCGTGACAACTTATGACCAGAACTCGAAACTCTAAAAGACTAGACTCTAAGACCAGCAACTAGACCGACGATGCAACCGCAAATTCAACAAAGCAAAACCCTAAAAAGATTATGCAAAGGCTCAGATTGGTTCGGATATGATGAACTAACCCTAAAAAAAAAATTTGTGGCTTTTTCGTGGACTGTAGGTATGAAGAACAGACACGATCTAAACTACGAAAAACTGTAAAATCTCACCGAGCAACATGGAAATCTGATACCACTTGATAGAGGCAAAGGTGTCCCGTCTTTCGATGAGATGATGGATTTCGCTTTGGTGGAAGTCGACTTTGACGATCCGACTACGAACGTGCGAGGACGTCGCGCCTTAGCAATCGCTAAACCAACTCCGAGAGGTTATTGACCACGCCGGAGCACGATCAACCTGACCACGAGGGTCTGTTTCCTGCGAGCAAACGAAGAACAAGCAAGAAACTAAGATTGCAATCTGGATATTGCGAATATAAGATGAAAGCTTTATTGATCAAGGTGGGGTTCTGTGACGCCTTTGTCTGGTCGTTGAACACAAACGAAGTACGCGAAGTTGCAGCTATGGCGAACTTTTAATCTAAACAAAACCCAAAGTCTAAACGATGCCCTAAGGGCTGTATATATGGAGGAAGAGGGGGGAATTTTGTGGCCCTTGGTGGAGGGGTCCGAAATCAACCCTATCTCTTGTTTCCCCACACATACGGACTCTAAAAATAGCCTATACTTATGTATTTCGAAATTACATGGGCCTGGCCCAATAATAAGGTGACGCAGCACCTAAAATAGCCCCGGGACGAAATTTATGAAGTGGCATCTTGTATATTTCGTCCAAGGCTTCATGCACCCATTATGGTGGCTTCAAAGTCCTGAAATCATCACTTGTAACTCCGTTCTTGTTCCCCTTGCGCATGCCATCATCTCCATGCTTGTTCTTGCTCCAATGTTCATCCTTCTCCAAGCTAGGCCCTTCATTTGTAAGCAAAACAAATGTATCCAATTTAGGCAGCATCATATTCTCATGAACATTAGAATCATTACCAAGAAACGAAAGTACCTGGTAATTTAGTTGGCGTGCACGAGCTCTAGTAATTGGTCCAGTATGTATAGCAGCAGGGGCTGTGGGTGTAACAATTGTATTGATGTCCTCATCAAACACACAAGAAGAAAGCTAGAAAAACAAAATTAACCTATCATGGATAATACAATGAAAGAGTATGAGCACCGACAACTAGAATGGTGTGTGAACATGAATGTAAAGTCGGTGAGAAATACGTACTCCCCCAAGCTTAGGCTTTTGGCCTAAGTTGGTTTACTGCCAAGGACCGTAGCTACTCTCCCCGGTGTACTGAGAGGTGTAATTAGGATACCACTGGCTGGCCATCTCCTCCCGATCCCACTGGTAAGATGATGCACGATAAGGGTCAAGTGCAGGTTCCGGCTCAGGCTCAGGCTCTGGAGTGGATGCTTGGCCTCAGTGAGTGTACACCGCTTCCGGCGTGACAAGATAATTAACTGTAGTCAAATCAAACAACAGAGGCGCAGGCAGATTAATAGTCTCATTGTGTTTCTTATTAAATCTCAGGTTATACAGAAGCATCTTATCTTCGTTGTCAACAATAAACTCATGCGCTACCATGCTCCTGTAATCTAGAATGTAAGGAGGCAATATTGTCTCCTCTTTCTCATGGTGCCTAATAGGTATCTCAAAATATTTAGCAAGACGTGCAGCATAGATACCTCCAAAGATGGGACCTTTTGTACGATTTAGACTTAGACGTTTAGCATTAACGGCACCCATACTAAAACTATTATCACCAAACAAGGCATGGAGAAGAATAATAATATCAGGAACATTGAAGTTTCCACTATTTCCACGACCAATTAAGCATCGACTAGCAAATATGGCAAAGTAGCGTAAAACAGGAAAGTATATGCTAGAGATTCTCGCATCGGAACCCTTCTTTGGATCCCCTACAGTAATGGTGTTGACAAAGCCATCCACATCGTTACGATGTGGTTCATCTAATTTGCCCTCAAAGGGTATTTTACATACCGCGCAAAAATTACATAAAGACATTTCCCTGAATTCATCATATGAATGAAATGATACTGAAGGCGGCGACTTCTTAGGATAATAATAAAAGTTTTGCAGGAAAGTATTGGTGATAAGAGATACTGATCGATCCGGTCGTGGAGGAAATCGGTGAGGCCTGCATTCTCGATCAAAGAATAAAAGTCTTCATAAATCCCGGCTTCTCTCATGGAATCGTCACAGGGCCATTCACATGGCCGTACTTCCGCTATGCGAGGAAGATTATACTTGGCCTTTTCCTTCTCTTTAGCTTGTTTTTCTTGGGAGCCTTGCTAGAAGAGCCCCTAAAAATCTCCTTAACATTTTCTGAAAATTTCTGAAATTTTAGTACTTCAAATAAAAGTGAATAAAACTAAACAAGATTGGTAGCAACTACTCCTACAAGTGCATAGAGCCTATATCATGCATTACAATTACTTGGGACCTCATAAATTTGACACGCAAGTTTAAGAACAGGGTCACCTATGCAGCAAAAATTTGCAATGAATAAAGCACTAGAACAAAAACTAATTCGACCAATGGAGGAGTCACATACCAAGCAACAATCTCCCAAAGCAGTTTTGTGAATGGAGCTTTCAGCAAGGAGATCAAAAATCGCAGCAAAATGAGCTAGAACTCGTGCTTAAGCTGGATGAGGATTTTTTTTGGGAAGAAGATGGAGTGTGTGGGTGCAGGAATAAGTGGAGGGGGGCCACCATGGGCCCACGAGACAAGGGGGCACGCCCAGGGGGTGTGGGCGCGCCCTCCACCCTCGTGGCCAGGTGCTTGCCCCTCCTGCAGTGTTTTCAGTGCCTAAAATCCTCAAATATTCCATAAAAAATCATACTAAATTTGCAGGGCATTTGGAGCACTTTATTTTTGGGATATTTTTTTATTGCTCGGATAATTCAGAAAACAGACAAATAATGCTATTTTTGCTTTATTTATTCTGATTAACAGAAAGTAAAATGAGGGTACATAAGGTTGTGCCTTCTAGTTTCATCCATCTCATGATCATCAAAATGAATCCACTAACAAGGTTGATCAAGTCTTGTTAACAAATTCATTCGGGATAACACGGAACCGGAGAAATTTCGAATAACACTAAGTTACCTCAACGAGGATATGAACATCCCCAATAATAAAAATATCATACTTTTTCTTGACAGAAGGAATAGGAAATTCAAACCTCCAATAATGATAGTTGGAACTTTTCCAATAGAATTGATACTATGAACTTGAGGTTGTTTCCTCGGAAAGTGTACCATATGCTCATTACCATTAACATGAAAAGTGACATTGCCTTTGTTGCAATCAATAACAGCCCCTGCAGTATTCAAAAAGGGTCTACCAAGGATAATCGACATACTATCGTCCTCGGGAATATCAAGAATAACAAAGTCCGTTAAGATAGTGACATTTGCAACCACAACAGGCACATCCTCACAAATACCAACAGGTATAGCAGTTGATTTATCAGCCATTTGCAAAGATATTTCAGTAGGTGTCAACTTACTCAATTCAAGTCTACGATATAAAGAGAGAGGCATAACACTAACATCGGCTCCAAGATCACATAAAGCAGTTTTAACATAATTTCTTTTAATGGAGCATGGTATATAGTTGGTACCCATGGGTCTCAAAGTTTCTTTGGTATTCCACCCTTAAAAGTGTAATTAGCAAGCATGGTGGAAATTTCAGCTTCCGGTATCTTTCTTTTATTTGTAATGATATCCTTCATATACTTAGCATAAGCATTTACTTTAAGCAAATCAGTCAAGCGCATACGTAAGAAGATAGGTCTAATCATTTCAGCAAAGCGCTCAAAATCATCATCATCCTTTGCCTTGGAAGGTTTAGGAGGAAAGGGCATGGGTTTCTGATGTAGGGCGGATCCCTATGGGGCCGATCTTTCACGTTTGGAGTGGATCCTACAGGGAATCACGAAGAACACGCGGAAGCACAAAGGGGAAACACGGGGAAAACGAGAGAGAGAATCACTAAATCGACATAGACTCAATCACACAAGTGCTAGATCACCAACAACATAGAGTGACATATGATCCACAATTAACCAAGGTAAGGATACAAAGGAACAGTTCTTCTCCGTAGGGAGGTCTTGATGGTCTTCCCTAGAAAGGGGTCTTGAATCCGCTTGGGGGATCTTCTCCGAAGAGGTCCTGAGCTCCGAGGAGAGTAACCAAGTGGATGAGCAAGGCTCTCACACAAAATATGACCTAAACCTATGCTGCCCGCTATAGGAGGTGTGATGAGGACATCAATACCATTGTTACACCCACAGCCCCTACTACTACATATACGGGACCAATTACTAGAGCTCGCGCACGCCAATTAAATTATCAGGTACTTCCGTTTCTTGGTAATGATTCTAATGTTCATGAGAATATGATGCTGTCTAAATTGGATACATTTGTTTTGCTTACAAATGAAGGGCCTAGCTTGGAGAAGGATGAACATTGGAGCAAGAACAAGCATGGAGATGATGCCATGCGCAAGGGGAACAAGAACGGAGTTACAAGTGATGATTTCAGGACTTTGAAGCCACCATAATGGGTGCATGAAGCCTTGGACGAAATATACAAGATGCCACTTCATAAATTTCGTCCCGAGGCTATTATAGGTGTTGTGTCACCTTTTTATTGGGCCAGGCCCATGTAATTTCGAAATACATAAGTATAGGCTATTTTTAGAGTCCGTATGTGTGGGGAAACAAGAGATAGGGTTGATTTCAGACCCCTCCACCAAGGGCCACGAAATTCCCCTCTCTTCCTCCATATATACAGCCCTTAGGGCACCGTTTAGATTTTGGGTTTTGTTTAGATTAAAAGTTCGCCATAGCTGCAACTTCGCGTACTTCGTTTGTGTTCAACGACCCGACAAAGGCGTCACAGAACCCCACCTTGATCAATAAAGCTTTCATCTTATATTCGCAATATCCAGATTGCAATCTTAGTTTCTTGCTTGTTCTTCGTTTGCTCGCAGGAAACAGACCCTCGTGGTCAGGTTGATCGTGCTCCGGCGTGGTCAATAACCTCTCGGAGTTGGTTTAGCGATTGCTAAGGCGCGACGTCCTCGCACGTTCGTAGTCGGATCGTCAAAGTCGACTTCCACCAAAGCGATATCCATCATCTCATCGAAAGACGGGACACCTTTGCCTCTATCAAGTGGTATCAGATTTCCAGGTTGCTCGGTGAGATTTTACAGTTTTTCGTAGTTTAGATCGAGTCTGTTCTTCATACCTATAGTCCACGAAAAAGCCACAAAAAAAAATTTAGGGTTAGTTCATCATATCCGAACCAATCTGAGCCTTGCATAATCTTTTTAGGGTTTTGCTTTGTTGAATTTGCGGTTGCATCGTCGTGTCTAGTTGCTGGTCTTAGAGTCTAGTCTTTTAGAGTTTCAAGGAGATTATGCGCCAAGTACAAGAGCTTCTCGACAAAGGTTATATACGCGAATCCCTTAGTCCTTGTGCTGTTCCTATTATTCTAGTGCCGAAAAAGGATGGTACATCACGTATGTGTGTTGATTGTAGAGGCATTAATAATATTACTATTCGTTATCGTCATCCTATTCCTAGGCTAGATGATATGCTTGATGAATTGAGTGGTTCTACAATATTCTCCAAAGTTGATTTGCGTAGTGGCTACCATCAAATTCGTATGAAATTGGGAGATGAATGGAAAACAGCATTTAAAACTAAGTTTGGATTATATGAGTGGTTAGTCATGCCTTTTGGGTTAACTAATGCACCTAGTACTTTCATGAGATTAATGAACGAAGTTTTACGTGCTTTCATTGGACGATTTGTGGTAGTTTACTTTGATGACATATTGATTTATAGCAGATCTTTGGAAGAACATTTGGAACATTTACGTGCTGTTTTTATTGCTCTACGTGATGCACGTTTGTTTGGTAACCTTGGGAAGTGCACCTTTTGCACCGACCGTGATAGAGGCAAAGGTGTCCCGTCTTTCGATGAGATGATGGATATCGCTTTGGTGGAAGTCGACTTTCACGATCCGACTACGAACGTGCGAGGACGTCGCGCCTTAGCAATCGCTAAACCAACTCCGAGAGGTTATTGACCACGCCGGAGCACGATCAACCTGACCACGAGGGTCTGTTTCCTGCGAGCAAACGAAGAACAAGCAAGAAACTAAGATTGCAATCTGGATATTGCGAATATAAGATGAAAGCTTTATTGATCAAGGTGGGGTTCTGTGACGCCTTTGTCTGGTCGTTGAACACAAACGAAGTACGCGAAGTTGCAGCTATGGTGAACTTTTAATCTAAACAAAACCCAAAGTCTAAACGATGCCCTAAGGGCTGTATATATGGAGGAAGAGGGGGCAATTTCGTGGCCCTTGGTGGAGGGGTCCGAAATCAACCCTATCTCTTGTTTCCCCACACATACGGACTCTAAAAATAGCCTATACTTATGTATTTCGAAATTACATGGGCCTGGCCCAATAATAAGGTGACGCAGCACCTAAAATAGCCTCGGGACGAAATTTATGAAGTGGCATCTTGTATATTTCGTCCAAGGCTTCATGCACCCATTATGGTGGCTTCAAAGTCCTGAAATCATCACTTGTAACTCCGTTCTTGTTCCCCTTGCGCATGCCATCATCTCCATGCTTGTTCTTGCTCCAATGTTCATCCTTCTCCAAGCTAGGCCCTTCATTTGTAAGCAAAACAAATGTATCCAATTTAGGCAGCATCATATTCTCATGAACATTAGAATCATTACCAAGAAACGAAAGTACCTGGTAATTTAGTTGGCGTGCACGAGCTCTAGTAATTGGTCCAGTATGTATAGCAGCAGGGGCTGTGGGTGTAACAATTGTATTGATGTCCTCATCATTTCTTCTAAAGAGGAATGCAACAAGGTAGTTTGTAAATCATCATAATATTTTGTTACAGTTTCACTACCTTGTTTTAAGTGTTGCAACTTCTTAATCATGTCACGAGTATAATAAGCAGGGACGAAAGTATGTCGCATGGCAAGTTTCAAATCATCCCAAGTAGTAGGTATATAATCAGGGTGTAACCAACAATATTCACTCCACCAAACCAAAGCATAACCAGTGAAAGAACCAACCGCAACCTTAACCTTTTTATGTTCATTGAAATTATGGGAAGCAAATATATTTTTTATGTCGAACTCCCATTCAATATATAAAGCAGGTTTAAAATGGCCATTAAATGGTGGTATAGATACATTAACCTGATCATGTGCATTTGGATGTTTGTGCATCTCTCATGACGGTTGTGGTATTTGCAAAGGTGGTGGCACGTCTCCCGCGATCGACAAAGCCCATAAATTGACTCTGGATCCTGTCATGATTAGTAGAACAAGAAACAAAACCCAAAAATAATGTTCCTATAACTACTAGGATGTGGTGGTAAAACGCTCACAGTAAAGCAAATATCAATGTCTTACAAGTTCTTACCATGCAACAGGCGGTGATCGGCAACCAGCGGTGTCAAGTAACTCCGAATATTGAGTAAAGCGATTGCCAGGGGAGCGTACGTATACACGGTGTAAAAATATGTGGAGCTGGGTTGGCTATATATGGTAGCAAAAGATTAGCAATAATCAATTCAAAGATGCAATGTTGAATAAACGCTCAACGACGGTACTGTGCTGGTCCTAGGCTAGACTGGACTAGAGACGCGAGCCTAGAACACTAATGAGGTCACGGCGTAGCACAACTAGCATCAATGAAGGATACTAAGTAGCTCTTGACAGCAAGATATAAGTGAAGATCACAACGGCAGTGAAGATAATGATGAAAAACAACTGCCAAGCAGGATATACAACAACTCTCTCTCCAACTTTCCTCTTGAAAAGTTTGAGACAATTTTCTGATAAATTCTTTCAAAGAATGCTACTAACTCAATCTTTCCAATGCAAAAAGAATCACTCAATTCCGAGTTGATATGAGGAGTCAAATAATTCTAAAACTGGCCTGAAAAATTGGAACAAGCTGTATTCAGGAACTTCGGAGGGCAAAAAGACCTATTTAGAAGCCGATTTTGAGGTGTCAAATATTGAACTAGCTTCTGCAACTATTTAGATGCGGCTCGTCGCTATCTTCAATTTGAGTACCCACGGAGCCAAAACGGACTTCGTATGAGGAAGATACACCTGTTTTACTGAACAGTGCGCAAAACAAATTCCAATCCGAATTCAGGTACGAGATTGATTCTAGATAGATCCAATTTTTTTCTTCTCTCTTTTTTTTCTAACACTTTTTTTTTCTTCTCTCTCTTTTTCTTTCCTTTTTTTCTCTTTTTTTTCTCTATCTTTTTTTTTCTCCCTCTTTCCAAGACAAACTAGATAAGATGCAGATTCGATCAGGCGAAGATGTGAGAGACCTCAACTATGATTATGACAATAAACAGTGCGTAGCACATGGTGGAAATTGGTGGATGGGATGGTGGACAGCGGATGGGATAATGATGCAGCGGCTGCGTGACTAATGTGAACAGAACTCGAAACTCTAAAGGAACTAGACACTAAGACCAGCAACTCGACACGGCGATGCAACCGATAATTCAATAATGCAAACAATGAAAAGAAAATTGCAAAGGCTCAGTCTGGCTAGGACAAAGGATGAATAGATCTAACTTTTGTTTTGTGGCTTTTTCTTGGACAATAGGTAAGAAAATAAATCTAATCTAGGAAAAACTGGAAATTCTCACCGAGCAACCTGAAAACTGATACCACTTGATAGAGGCGAGGGTGTCCCGATCTTTCAATGAGATGATAACTATCGATTTGGTGGAGACGACTTTGACGATTCGACTACAAACGTGCACGAGGTTGCGCCTTAGCAATCGCTAAACCAATCTCCTGAGGTTACTGACGATGCCGGAAGCACGGTCAGCCTGACCACGAAGGTCTATTCCTGCAAGCAATCGAAGAACGAGCAAGAATATGATAAAGCAATCTGAATATTGCAAATATATATGAGGTATTGATAATGGTGGGGATCCGGAAGCGGTTTTGGTCTGGTCGTTGGAGACAAACGAAGTACACGAAGTTGCAATGCCTAACTTTTAACTAAATAAATCCCAAGGAAAAGCTACTAGCTGGATCTACTTATATAGGAGCAAGGGGTGGCGGCCAAGGAGGTGGGAGGACGTCCCAAGGCAGCCTAAAACTAAATCTAGGTCGTACAAGGCCAATGGGCCCAAGTGGAGGTGATGTAACACCTTTGGACTTGTAGTTTGACTCGGATTCTGCTGCAGCATCAGATTGTTTCGTCCACAACTCAACGCTCCGGACGAATTTGAAGGTGATTCCAATTGGGTTGGAAAGTGCACGAAATCTAGTTTCCAACAAAAAAAGAATCACCCAATTCGGAGTCCGCATGAAAAACTTGTTTGCGTTTTGAGTCAGGTGTGTCTGTGCAGTCCGAATCTGAATCCAGAACGTGAGAGACTTGGACTCTATCTTCTCTTGGGCCAAAAATGACGTGAGAGAACTTTTTGGACAGCAAATAAACATCTCTTTCTTCCTTATCTTCATATGTGGATTGTACAAATGTCCCATACACCTGCAATTAGACAAAACACAAAAGTGTGTGAAGTATTTTTGTTCTGGATAACATAAATAGATTATTGAATAGTTTGCACTAGAAATCACCTTACAAATATGCATATATGCAATATTTTTGGTCATATCCAAGGTAGTCATGTTCTTATCATCCTCCCCTTCTTGAAAATAAAGTCGTCCTCGGCGTTGCTTAATCTGAAATGTGGCTAACAAAAGAGACAAGGTGTACATGTTGTATATGTATATGTCATCCATTTTTACTTCCCTTGATTTTTGCATATATGACACATGAATAGATGAGTAACTTGCATAGTTCATAAAATCTAAAGCCAAAAAATTAGCACAAGAAGTAGAAGGCATGAAAATATTGCAACTCAGTTTGCACATATAAGTGAAGCTCTTATTCATTTCAAAAGATTGACAATGTTCATCATTAAACCATCCCAACATTGGTGAATAAACCTTACTTGCATCAAATTTACATGCTACAACATGCTTAAATAAGCAAACATGCAATAAGTCATTCAACACAGAATCATCACCAAGATTAGAGGTCATATCAAAATGATTAAACATTGGTTCTCTTGCATCAATAGTTAATTCAATGGGTGCACTCAAAATTGTTGGTATTTCAGTTGTTTGATCACATGGCAAAGTCAAATTATCAACATAGTCCTCTAAAATAGGTGGTGTGATCAAAGTAGTGGGTAGCTCATCAGATGGTGCGTTCAAATTGACAAGGCATTCATCATTCTCATGTAGAGATGGAAGATCAGTACCTTTGTCATTACCTCTTATGATCAACTCAGATGATGTAGCCACTCTCGGGGGCGATGTGTCACATGGTGGAGGTGATGTAGTCCTGACAACAACGGATGTGGTTGTCATAGTATGCCTAGTAGTTGAAGGAACAATCATATCAACTCTTGGAATGTGCACCGTGCGCTTGTTCTCCTCGTGGCCAACACGTCGTTTTATTTCCTGTTCAGCTTTGCAAGCAAGATGAAACAAATGGTCCATAGGATAACACTCTTCATGAATTAGTATCTCTTGAATATCACGGTTTAATCCTCCCCAAAATCTATCCATAAAATCATCTTCACTTTCTTCTAAACAGGAATGCAACAAGGTAGTTTGTAAATCATCATAATATTTTGTTACAGTTTCTGATGAGGACATGACTACCTTGGATATGACCAAAAATATTGCATATATGCATATTTGTCAGGTGATTTCTAGTGCAAACTATTCAATAATCTATTTATGTTATCCAGAACAAAAATACTTCACACACTTTTGTGTTTTGTCTAATTGCAGGTGTATGGGACATTTGTACAATCCACATATGAAGATAAGGAAGAAAGAGATGTTTATTTGCTGTCCAAAAAGTTCTCTCACGTCACTTTTGGCCCAAGAGAAGATAGAGTCCAAGTCTCTCACGTTCTGAATTCAGATTCGGACTGCACAGACATACCTGACTCAAAACGCACACAAGTTTTTCATACGGACTACGAATTGGGTGATTCTTTTTTTGTTGGAAACTAGATTTCGTGCACTTTCCAACCCAATTGGAATCACCTTCAAATTCGTCCGGAGCGTTGAGTTGTGGACGAAACAATCTGATGCTGCAGCAGAATCCGAGTCAAACTACAAGTCCAAAGGTGTTACATCACCTCCACTTGGGCCCATTGGCCTTGTACGACCTAGATTTAGTTTTAGGCTGCCTTGGGACGTCCTCCCACCTCCTTGGCCGCCACCCCTAGCTCCTATATAAGTAGATCCATCTAGTAGCTTTTCCTGGGGATTTGTTTAGTTAAAAGTTAGCCATTGCAACTTCGTGTACTTCGTTTGTGTCCAACGACCAGACCAAGACCGCTTACGGATCCCCACCTTTATCAATACTTCATATATACTCGCAATATTCAGATTGCTTTTATCATATTCTTGCTTGTTCTTCGATTGCTTGCAGGAATAGACCTTCGTGGTCAGGTTGATTGTGCTTCGGCGTGGTCAATAACCTCTCGGAGTTGGTTTAGCGATTGCTTAGGTGCAACGTCGTGCACGTTTGTAGTCGGATCGTCAAAGTCGTCTCCACCAAATCGATAGTTATCATCTCATCGAAAGATCGGGACACCCTGACTCTATCAAGTGGTATCAGTTTTCAGGTTGCTCGGTGAGAATTTCCAGTCATCCCTAGATTAGATTGATTTTCTTACCTATTGTCCAAGAAAAAAACCATAAAAAAAAGTTAGATCTATTCATCCTTTGTCCTAGCCAGTCTGAGCCTTTGCAATTTTCGTTTCATTGTTTGCATTATTGAATTATCGGTTATATCGTCGTGTCGAGTTGCTGGTCTTAGTGTCTAGTTCCTTTAGAGTTTCGAGTTCTGTTCACATTAGTCACGTCGCCGCTGCATCATTATCCCTTCCGATGTCCATCATCTCATCCATCAATTTCCACCACGTGCTACGCACTGTCCATTGTCATAATCCTAGTTGAGGTCATTCACATCTTCGCCTGATCCAATCTGCATCTTATCTAGTTTGTCTTGGAAAGAGGGAGAAAAAGAAGATAAAGAAAAAAAAAGAGAAAAAAGGAAAGAAAAAAAAAAGAAAAAGAGGGAGAAGAAAAAGAAAAAAAAGGCGTGAGAAAAAAAAGAGAGAAGAAAAAAAATGGATCTATCTAGAATCAATCTCGTACCTGAATTCGGATTGGAATCTGTTTTGCGCACTGTTCAGTAAAACAGGTGTATCTTCCTCATACGAAGTCAGTTTTGGCTCCGTGGGTACTCAAATTGAAGATAGCGATGAGCCGCATCTAAATAGTTGCAGAAGCTAGTTCAATATTTGACACCTCAAAATCGGCTTCTAAATAGGTCATTTTGCCCTCCGAAGTTCGTGAACACAACTTGTTCCAATTTTTCAGGCCAGTTTTAGAATTCTTTGACTCCTCATATCAACTCGGAATTGAGTGATTCTTTTTGCATTGGAAAGCTTGAGTTAGTAGCATTCTTTGAAAGAATTTATCAGAAAATTGTCTCAAACTTTTCAAGAGGAAAGTTGGAGAGAGAGTTGTTGTATATCCTGCTTGGCAGTTGTTTTTCATCATTATCTTCACTGCCGTTGTGATCTTCACTTATATCTTGCTGTCAAGAGCTACTTAGTATCCTTCATTGATGCTAGTTGTGCTACGCCGTGACCTCATTAGTGTTCTAGGCTCGCGTCTCTAGTCCAGTCTAGCCTAGGACCAGCACAGTACCGTCGTTGAGCGTTTATTCAACATTGCATCTTTGAATTGATTATTGCTAATCTTTTGCTACCATATATAGCCAACCTAGCTCCACATATTTCTACACCGTGTATACGTACGCTCCCCTGGCAATTGCTTTACTCAATATTCGGAGTTACTTGACACCGCTGGTTGCCGATCACCGCCTGCTGCATGGTAAGAACTTGTAAGACATTGATATTTGCTTTACTGTGAGCGTTTTACCACCACATCCTAGTAGTTATAGGAACATTATTTTTGGGTTTTGTTTCTTGTTCTACTAATCATGACAGGATCCAGAGTCAATTCATGGGCTTTGTCGATCGCGGGAGACGTGCCACCACCTTTGCAAATACCACAACCGTCACGAGAGGTGCACAAACATCCAAATGCACATGATCAGGTTAATGTATCTATACCACCATTTAATGGCCGTTTTAAACCTGCTTTATATATTGAATGGGAGTTCGACATAAAAAAAATATTTGCTTCCCATAATTTCGATGAACATAAAAAGGTTAAGGTTGCGGTTGGTTCTTTCACTGGTTATGCTTTGGTTTGGTGGAGTGAATATTGTCGGTTACACCCTGATTATATACCTACTACTTGGGATGATTTGAAACTTGCCATGCGACATACTTTCGTCCCTGCTTATTATACTCGTGACATGATTAAGAAGTTGCAACACTTAAAACAAGGTAGTGAAACTGTAACAAAATATTATGATGATTTACAAACTACCTTGTTGCATTCCTCTTTAGAAGAAAGTGAAGATGATTTTATGGATAGATTTTGGGGAGGATTAAACCGTGATATTCAAGAGATACTAATTCATGAAGAGTGTTATCCTATGGACCATTTGTTTCATCTTGTGATGAGGACATCAATACAATTGTTACACCCACAGCCCCTGCTGCTATACATACTGGACCAATTACTAGAGCTCGTGCACGCCAACTAAATTACCAGGTACTTTCGTTTCTTGGTAATGATTCTAATGTTCATGAGAATATGATGCTGCCTAAATTGGATACATTTGTTTTGCTTACAAATGAAGGGCCTAGCTTGGAGAAGGATGAACATTGGAGCAAGAACAAGCATGGAGATGATGGCATGCGCAAGGGAAACAAGAACGGAGTTACAAGTGATGATTTCAGGACTTTGAAGCCACCATAATGGGTGCATGAAGCCTTGGACGAAATATACAAGATGCCACTTCATAAGTTTCGTCCCGAGGCTATTTTAGGTGCTGCGTCACCTTATTATTGGGCCAGGCCCATGTAATTTCGAAATACATAAGTATAGGCTATTTTTAGAGTCCGTATGTGTGGGGAAACAAGAGATAGGGTTGATTTCGGACCCCTCCACCAAGGGCCACGAAATTCCCCCCCTCTTCCTCCATATATACAGCCCTTAGGGCATCGTTTAGACTTTGGGGTTTTGTTTAGATTAAAAGTTCGCCATAGCTGCAACTTCGCGTACTTTGTTTGTGTTCAACGACCAGACAAAGGCGTCACAGAACCCCACCTTGATCAATAAAGCTTTCATCTTATATTCGCAATATCCAGATTGCAATCTTAGTTTCTTGCTTGTTCTTCATTTGCTCGCAGGAAACAGACCCTCGTGGTCAGGTTGATCGTGCTCCGGCGTGGTCAATAACCTCTCGGAGTTGGTTTAGCGATTGCTAAGGCGCGACGTCCTCGCACGTTCGTAGTCGGATCGTCAAAGTCGACTTCCACCAAAGCGATATCCATCATCTCATCGAAAGACGGGACACCTTTGCCTCTATCAAGTGGTATCAGATTTCCAGGTTGCTCGGTGAGATTTTACAGTTTTTCGTAGTTTAGATCGAGTCTGTTCTTCATACCTATAGTCCACGAAAAAGCCAAAAAAAAATTAGGGTTAGTTCATCCCATCCGAACCAATCTGAGCCTTGCATAATCTTTTCTGTATTTGCTTTGTTGAATTTGCGGTTGCATCATCGTGTCCAGTTGCTGGTCTTAGCGTCTAGTCTTTTAGAGTTTCGAGTTCTGTTCACAGGTTGTCACGTCACCGCTGGCATATATCACCACCGCATCATCATCGTCGATGTTGCCATATACCAGCACCACATATTCATCACCAATCCGAATCCATATACGCCACCACATATCCGCCGCCATCACGCCAATCCGAGTTCACCTGCAACATATATCCGCCACATGTCCGTGTTCCACCAGATTCATCTCCGCCACCAGTCCGAGTTCCACCAGATTCATCTCCGCCACCAGTCCTAGTCCGAGTCTAGTAATTGTTGCATTGTTCTCGATTTCCAGATCACGCGATACTCCGAGTCGTGTGATGAGGACATGACTACCTTGGATATGACCAAAAATATTGCATATATGCATATTTGTCAGGTGATTTCTAGTGCAAACTATTCAATAATCTATTTATGTTATCCAGAACAAAAATACTTCACACACTTTTGTGTTTTGTCTAATTGCGGGTGTATGGGACATTTGTACAATCCACATATGAAGATAAGGAAGAAAGAGATGTTTATTTGCTGTCCAAAAAGTTCTCTCACGTCACTTTTGGCCCAAGAGAAGATAGAGTCCAAGTCTCTCACGTTCTGGATTCAGATTCGGACTGCACAGACATACCTGACTCAAAACGCACACAAGTTTTTCATACGGACTCCGAATTGGGTGATTCTTTATTTGTTGGAAACTAGATTTCGTGCACTTTCCAACCCAATTGGAATCACCTTCAAATTCGTCCGGAGCGTTGAGTTGTGGACGAAACAATCTGATGCTGCAGCAGAATCCGAGTCAAACTACAAGTCCAAAGGTGTTACATCACCTCCACTTGGGCCCATTGGCCTTGTACGACCTAGATTTAGTTTTAGGCTGCCTTGGGACGTCCTCCCACCTCCTTGGCCGCCACCCCTTGCTCCTATATAAGTAGATCCATCTAGTAGCTTTTGCTTGGGTTTTGTTTAGATTAAAAGTTCGCCATAGCTGCAACTTCGCGTACTTCGTTTGTGTTCAACGACCAGACAAAGGCGTCACAGAACCCCACCTTGATCAATAAAGCTTTCATCTTATATTCGCAATATCCAGATTGCAATCTTAGTTTCTTGCTTGTTCTTCGTTTGCTCGCAGGAAACAGACCCTCGTGGTCAGGTTGATCGTGCTCCAGCGTGGTCAATAACCTCTCGGAGTTGGTTTAGCGATTGCTAAGGCGCGACGTCCTCGCACGTTCGTAGTCGGATCGTCAAAGTCGACTTCCACCAAAGCGAAATCCATCATCTCATCGAAAGACGGGACACCTTTGCCTCTATCAAGTGGTATCAGTTTTCAGGTTGCTCGGTGAGAATATCCAGTTTTCCTAGATTAAATTTATTTTCTTACCTATTGTCCAAGAAAAAGCCACACAAAAAAATTTAGATCTGTTCATCCTTTATCCAAGCCAGTCTGAGCCTTTGCAATTTTCTATTCATTGCTTGCATAGTTGAATTATCGGTTGCATCGTCGTGTCAGTTGCTGGTCTTAGCGTCTAGTTCCTTTAGAGTTTCGAGTTCTGTTCACATTAGTCACGCCGCCGCTGCATCATTATCCCTTCCGCTGTCCACCATCCCATCTATTAATTTCCACCACATGCTACGCACTGTTCATTGTCATAATCATAGTTGAGGTCATTCACATCTTCGCCTGATCCAATCTGCATCTTATCTAGTTTGTCTTGGAAAGAAAAAAGAAGAAGATAGAGAAAAAAAAAGAGAGGAAAAAAAAGAAGAAGAGAGAGAAGAAAAAGAAAAAAAAGCGTGAGAAAAAAAAAGAGAAGAAAAAAAATCGGATCTATCTAGAATCAATCTCGTACCTGAATTCGCATTGGAATCTGTTTTGCGCACTGTTCAGTAAAACAGGTGTATCTTCCTCATACGAAGTCCGTTTTGGCTGCGTGAGTACTCAAATTGAAGCTAGAGACGAGCCGCATCTAAATAGTTGCAGAAGCTAGTTCAATATTTGACACCTAAAAATCGGCTTCTAAATAGGTCTTTTTGCCCTCTGAAGTTCGTGAACACAGCTTGTTCCAATTTTTCAGGCCAGTTTTAGAATTCTTTGACTCCTCATATCAACTCGGAATTGAGTGATTCTTTCTGCATTGGAAAGCTTGAGTTAGTAGCATTCTTTGAAAGAATTTATCAGAAAATTGTCTCAAACTTTTCAAGAGGAAAGTTGGAGAGAGAGTTGTTGTATATCCTGCTTGGCAGTTGTTTTTCATCATTATCTTCACTGCCGTTGTGATCTTCACTTATATCTTGCTGTCAAGAGCTACTTAGTATCCTTCATTGATGCTAGTTGTGCTACGCCGTGACCTCATTAGTGTTCTAGGCTCGCGTCTCTAGTCCAGTCTAGCCTAGGACCAGCACAGTACCGTCGTTGAGCGTTTATTCAACATTGCATCTTTGAATTGATTATTGCTAATCTTTTGCTACCATATATAGCCAACCCAGCTCCACATATTTCTACACCGTGTATACGTACGCTCCCCTGGCAATCGCTTTACTCAATATTCGGAGTTACTTGACACCGCTGGTTGCCGATCACCGCCTGCTGCATGGTAAGAACTTGTAAGACATTGATATTTGCTTTACTGTGAGCGTTTTACCACCACATCCTAGTAGTTATAGGAACATTATTTTTGGGTTTTGTTTCTTGTTCTACTAATCATGACAGCATCCAGAGTCAATTCATGGGCTTTGTCGATCGCGGGAGACGTGCCACCACCTTTGCAAATACCACAACCGTCACGAGAGGTGCACAAACATCCAAATGCACATGATCAGGTTAATATATCTATACCACCATTTAATGGCCGTTTTAAACCTGCTTTATATATTGAATGGGAGTTCGACATAAAAAATATATTTGCTTCCCATAATTTCGATGAACATAAAAAGGTTAAGGTTGTGGTTGGTTCTTTCACTGGTTATGCTTTGGTTTGGTGGAGTGAATATTGTCGGTTACACCCTGATTATATACCTACTACTTGGGATGATTTGAAACTTGCCATGCGACATACTTTCGTCCCTGCTTATTATACTCGTGACATGATTAAGAAGTTGCAACACTTAAAACAAGGTAGTGAAACTGTAACAAAATATTATGATGATTTACAAACTACCTTGTTGCATTCCTCTTTAGAAGAAAGTGAAGATGATTTTATGGATAGATTTTGGGGAGGATTAAACCGTGATATTCAAGAGATACTAATTCATGAAGAGTGTTATCCTATGGACCATTTGTTTCATCTTGCTTGCAAAGCTGAACAGGAAATAAAACGACGTGTTGGCCACGAGGAGAACAAGCGCACGGTGCACATTCCAAGAGTTGATATGATTGTTCCTTCAACTACTAGGCATACTATGACAACCACATCCGTTGTTGTCAGGACTACATCACCTCCACCATGTGACACATCGCCCCCGAGAGTGGCTACATCATCTGAGTTGATCATAAGAGGTAATGACAAAGGTACTGATCTTCCATTTCTACATGAAAATGATGAATGCCTTGTCAGTTTGAATGCACCATCTGATGAACTACCCACTACTTTGATCACACCACCTATTTTAGAGGACTACGTTGATAATTTGACTTTGCCATGTGATCAAACAACTGAAATACCAACAATTTTGAGTGCACCCATTGAATTAACTATTGATGCAAAAGAACCAATGTTTAATCATTTTGATATGACCTCTAATCTTGGTGATGATTCTGTGTTGAATGACTTATTGCATGTTTGCTTATTTAAGCATGTTGTAGCATGTAAATTTGATGCAAGTAAGGTTTATTCACCAATGTTGGGATGGTTTAATGATGAACATTGTCAATCTTTTGAAATGAATAAGAGCTTCACTTATATGTGCAAACTGAGTTGCAATATTTTCATGCCTTCTACTTCTTGTGCTAATTTTTTGGCTTTAGATTTTATGAACTATGCAAATTACTCATCTATTCATGTGTCATATATGCAAAAATCAAGGGAAGTAAAAATGGATGACATATACATATACAACATGTACACCTTGTCTCTTTTGTTAGCCACATTTCAGATTAAGCAACGCCGAGGACTGCTTTATTTTCAAGAAGGGGAGGATGATGAGGACATGACTACCTTGGATATGAACAAAAATATTGCATATATGCATATTTGTCAGGTGATTTCTAGTGCAAACTATTCAATAATCTATTTATGTTATCCAGAACAAAAATACTTCACACACTTTTGTGTTTTGTCTAATTGCAGGTGTATGGGACATTTGTACAATCCACATATGAAGATAAGGAAGAAAGAGATGTTTATTTGCTGTCCAAAAAGTTCTCTCACGTCACTTTTGGCCCAAGAGAAGATAGAGTCCAAGTCTCTCACGTTCTGGATTCAGATTCGGACTGCACACACACACCTGACTCAAAACGCACACAAGTTTTTCATACGGACTCCGAATTGGGTGATTCTTTTTTTGTTGGAAACTAGATTTTGTGCAATTTCCAACCCAATTGGAATCACCTTCAAATTCGTCCGGAGCGTTGAGTTGTGGACGAAACAATCTGATGCTGCAGCAGAATCCGAGTCAAACTACAAGTCCAAAGGTGTTACATCACCTCCACTTGGGCCCATTGGCCTTGTACGACCTAGATTTAGTTTTAGGCTGCCTTGGGACGTCCTCCCACCTCCTTGGCCGCCACCCCTAGCTCCTATATAAGTAGATCCATCTAGTAGCTTTTCCTGGGGATTTGTTTAGTTAAAAGTTAGCCATTGCAACTTCGTGTACTTCGTTTGTGTCCAACGACCAGACCAAGACCGCTTACGGATCCCCACCTTTATCAATACTTCATATATACTCGCAATATTCAGATTGCTTTTATCATATTCTTGCTTGTTCTTCGATTGCTTGCAGGAATAGACCTTCGTGGTCAGGTTGATTGTGCTTCGGCGTGGTCAATAACCTCTCGGAGTTGGTTTAGCGATTGCTAAGGCGCAACGTCGTGCACGTTTGTAGTCGGATCGTCAAAGTCGTCTCCACCAAATCGATAGTTATCATCTCATCGAAAGATCGGGACACCCTGACTCTATCATCGTGACAGAGAAGGACTCCCCAACTTCTGAGCCATCCGCAGAAGAAAAATAGTTCCAATTTCAAAAAAAAAACTAAGTCTGGAAAATTCTGGCTAGGCAGTTTTTAGACCATTTCTAGACTTTTTCGGAAAAAAATTGTTGCGGAGCAAAAAAAAAGAGGAAAAAAAAAGAGAAAAAAAAAATTCAGAGTGTGCTCCTCCCTTGTTTACGTGCCGCACCGTGATTTTGTTGGTGTTCTAGGCTCGCGTCTCTAGCACAGTCTAGCCTAGGACCAGCACAGTACCGTCGTTGAGCATTTATTCAACTTTGCATCTCTGAATTGATTATTGCTGACCCTTTTTGCTACCATATTATAAGCCTTCCCAGCTCCACATACATCTATGTCGTGCGTTTGACTCTCCCTGGTAATCGCTCTATCCAAGCTTTGAGAGTTTTGACTACAACGGTTGCCGATCACCGCCTGTTGCTGGGTAAGAACTGGTAAGAATTTGAGTTTTGCTTGACGGATTTGTGACACCCACCACCACCACTTGTTAGTAGTCTGTAGGATCATATTCTTGTGTGTTTCTATTGCTGCTAACCATGCCAGGATCACAAGCCGACGAGATTGACTGGGAGAATTTATCGAACAAGGAGCTTCATGATAAGTTTCTGCAAATGATGACTGAACAGGTGCAAGATGTGCTGAACAATTTTGAAGAGGCCATGGAGAAGATCACTGGCCTTGAGAAGACGTTCGAAACAAAGCTCGATAACAAGTTTAATGAATTGCTCGCGCGTCTTCCACCACCACCACCCGCTGCACCTAACGCACCTCTCCAACAACAACAACAACGACTACCTCCACATTGCGAAACAGACCTTTGCCGAGCGAGTCGTGTTCCTCTTGCGTTTGGCCAAACTGTTGGTGCTGCTGTTGATACTTCTGTGGCTCCTGCTGCTGATGCGGAGGAGGATGATTATGTGGGAGATTATGAGGATGAGGTTGATCAAAATCAGCACTACGTGCAGCCACCTGCACCACCACCAGTAGGTCGACCTCAGGTATATATTCGTAATGCTAGGCCTGCACCACCACCTCAGGTACGAGATGATGTCCATATTCCTAAACTGAAATTGAATATTCCACCATTTGAGGGTAGATATGTTCCTGATATATATCTTACTTGGGAGTTAGAAACTGAACAATGATTTACATGTTTACAATATCCTGAGGAGAGACGAGTTGCTGCTGCTGTTTGTGCTTTCACTAGTTTTGCATGTGTATGGTGGTCTGAACATTGTAGATTATATCCTATTCCAACTACTTGGTCTGCTTTGAAAACTGCTATGCGTACTCGTTGGGTTCCACCATATTATCAACGTGAATTGCTTCAAAAATTACAGCGTTTAAGACAAGGGAAAAATTCTGTAGAAGAATATTATCAGGAATTACAAACTGGCATGATTAGATGTGGTATTGTTGAGGAGAATGAAGCTATGCTTGCACGTTTTCTGGGTGGATTAAATAGAGAGATTCAGACCATTCTAGACTATAAGGAGTATACTAATATCACTCGTTTATTCCATCTTGCTTGTAAAGCTGAACGTGAAGTGCAGGATCGACAAGCATTGGGGCGAACTAACTTTTCTGCAGGCCGACCTTCATCATGGACACCACGTGCATCTTCTACTTCAACTGCACCAGCACCTCCATCCGGTGCCACCTCCAGCCGTGATACAAGAAAACAGGCACAACCACCATTATCTGCCAAGAGCGCACCTGCGGGGCCTGCACAGCGTTCTTCTTCTTCCATGGCATCAACAGGGCACACAAGTGATATTATTTGTCGTCGTTGTAAGGGAGGAGGTCATTATGCGAGAGAATGCAAATCGCCGCGTGTGATGATTGCTACCGCGGATGGTGGATATGAGTCCGCTAGTGACTATGATGAGGAGACTTTGGCTCTTATTACACGTGAAGAACATGGTGGAGATGATTCTGATCCTGAGACGCAATACATGGCTCCTGAAGACGCTGACAGGTATGAATGTTTAGTTGCTCAACGTGTTTTGAGTGTGCAGGTCACACAAGCTGAGCAAAATCAAAGGCACAATTTGTTCCATACCAAGGGAGTTGTGAAAGAACGTTCTGTGCACGTCATCATGGATGGAGGGAGCTGCAACAACTTGGCTAGCATGGAGATGGTGGAGAAGCTTTCTCTCACCACAAGACCACATCCACATCCTTACTACATCCAATGGTTCAACAACAGCGGCAAGGTTAAGGTAACACGTACTGTTCGTGTGCATTTTAGTATCTCTACATATGCTGATTATGTTGATTGTGATGTGGTACCTATGCAAGCATGTTCCTTATTACTTGGTAGACCATGGCAATTTGATAAAAATTCTGTACACCATGGTAGAAACAATCACTATACTCTTGTTCATAAGGATAAAAATATTACTTTGCTTCCTATGACTCTTGATTCCATTTTGAAAGATGATATTAATAGAGCTAATAAAGCAAAACAGGAGACGAATAAGAGTGAAAATCAGATTGTGGCAAAAGAATTTGAGCAGCAAATGAAGCCTAATAATAAACCATCTAGTGTTGCTTCTGAAATTAAATTGAAAAGTGCATGTTTATTTGCCACCAAATCTGATATTGATGAGCTAGATTTCAGCAAATCTGTTTGCTATGCTTTTGTGTGCAAAGAGGCATTATTTTCATTCGAGGGCGTGCCTTCCTCTTTGCCTCCCGCTGTCACTAACATTTTGCAGGAGTTCGCTGACGTCTTTCCACAAGACGTGCCATCGGGATTACCGCCTATTCGAGGGATTGAGCATCAGATTGACTTAATTCCCGGTGCTTCACTGCCAAACCGTGCACCATACCGTACCAATCCAGAGGAGACGAAGGAGATTATGCGTCAAGTACAAGAGCTTCTCGACAAAGGTTATATACGCGAATCCCTTAGTCCTTGTGCTGTTCCTATTATTCTAGTGCCGAAAAAGGATGGTACATCACGTATGTGTGTTGATTGTAGAGGCATTAATAATATTACTATTCGTTATCGTCATCCTATTCCTAGGCTAGATGATATGCTTGATGAATTGAGTGGCTCTACAATATTCTCCAAAGTTGATTTGCGTAGTGGATACCATCAAATTCGTATGAAATTGGGAGATGAATGGTAAACAGCATTCAAAGCTAAGTTTGGATTATATGAGTGGTTAGTCATGCCTTTTTGGTTAACTAATGCACCTAGTACTTTCATGAGATTAATGAACGAAGTTGTACGTGCTTTCATTGGACGATTTGTGGTAGTTTACTTTGATGACATATTGATTTATAGCAGATCTTTGGAAGAACATTTGGAACATTTACGTGCTGTTTTTATTGGTCTACGTGATGCACGTTTGTTTGGTAACCTTGGGAAGTGCACCTTTTGCACCGACCGAGTATCTTTTCTTGGCTATGTTGTTACTCCACAGGGAATTGAAGTTGATAAAGCCAAGATTGAAGCTATTGAGAGTTGGCCGCAACCCAAAACGGTCACACAAGTGAGGAGTTTTCTTGGCCTCGCTGGATTCTATAGGCGTTTTGTGAGAGATTTTAGCACCATTGCTGCACCTCTTAATGAGCTTACAAAGAAAGATGTGCCTTTTCTTTGGGGTACCGCACAGGAAGAAGCCTTCTCGGTATTGAAAGATAAGTTGACACATGCTCCTTTACTCCAACTTCCTGATTTTAATAAGACTTTTGAGCTTGAATGTGATGCTAGTGGAATTGGATTAGGCGGTGTGTTATTACAAGATGGCAAACCTGTTGCATACTTTTCTGAAAAATTGAGTGGGCCTAGTCTGAATTTGATGAGGACATCAATACAATTGTTACACCCACAGCCCCTGCTGCTATACATACTGGACCAATTACTAGAGCTCGTGCACGCCAACTAAATTACCAGGTACTTTCGTTTCTTGGTAATGATTCTAATATTCATGAGAATATGATGCTGCCTAAATTGGATACATTTGTTTTGCTTACAAATGAAGGGCCTAGCTTGGAGAAGGATGAACATTGGAGCAAGAACAAGCATGGAGATGATGGCATGCGCAAGGGGAACAAGAACGGAGTTACAAGTGATGATTTCAGGACTTTGAAGCCACCATAATGGGTGCATGAAGCCTTGGACGAAATATACAAGATGCCACTTCATAAATTTCGTCCCGAGGCTATTTTAGGTGCTGCGTCACCTTATTATTGGGCCAGGCCCATGTAATTTCGAAATACATAAGTATAGGCTATTTTTAGAGTCCGTATGTGTGGGGAA
>NW_025227137.1:0-1179 GCF_018294505.1 Triticum aestivum | reverse complement strand
CAGGTTAGTTCCATTCAAATCATGCAAGTTAGAGTCCAAAACAAGGGCAAAAGTGTTTGGAAAAGTAGATACGTTGGAGACGTATCAACTCCCCCAAGCTTAAACCTTTGCTTGTCCTCAAGCAATTCAGTTGATAAACTGAAAGTGATAAAGAAAAACTTTTACAAACTCTGTTTGCTCTTGTTGTTGTAACATGAAAAGCCAGCATTCAAGTTTCAGCAAATATTATGAACAAACCATACTCACAATAACACCTAGGTCTCACAATTACTCATATCAATAGCATAATTAGCTAGCGAGCCATAATAATAAAACTCGGATGACAACACTTTCTCAAAATAATCATAACATGATATAACAAAACGGTATCTCGCTAGCCCTTTCAAAGACCGCAAAACATAAACGCAGAGCACCTTTAAAGATCAAGGACTGACTAAACATTGTAATTCATGGTAAAAGAGATCCAGTCAAGTCATACCCAATATAAACCAATAGTAATGAATGTAAATGACAGTGTGCTCTCCAGCAGGTGCTTTTTAATAAGAAGGGTGATGACTCAACATTAAAGTAAATAGATAGGCCCTTCGCAAAGGGAAGCAGGGATTTGTAGAGGTGCCAGAGCTCGATTTTAAAATAGAGATTGAATAACATTTTGAGCGGCATACTTTTGCTGTCAACGCAACAACTATGAGATGGATGTATCTTCCAAACTACACGCATTATAGGCAGTTCCCAAACAGAATGGTAAAGGTTTATACTCCCCCAACCACCAACAAATATAAATCCATGGCTTGCTCAAAACAACGAGTGCATCCAACTAACAACAACCCTGGGGGAGTTTTGTTTAATTATTTTGATTTGCGTTGATCTTTTTGGATCATGGGACTGGGCATCCCGGTTACCGGCCCTTTCTCGTGAATGAGGAGCGGAGTCGACTCCTCTTGAGAATAACCCACCTAGCATGGAAGATATAGGCAGCCCTAGTTGTAACATGAGCTGCTCGAGCATACAAAACAGAATTTCATTTGAAGGTTTGGAGTTTGGCACATACAAATTTACTTGGAACGGCAGGTAAATACCGCATATAGGAAGATATAGTGGACTCATATGGAACAACTTTGGGGTTTATGGAGTTTGGATGCACAAGCAGTATTCCCGCTTAGTACAGGTGAAGGCTAG
>NW_025227136.1:0-1280 GCF_018294505.1 Triticum aestivum | reverse complement strand
CGATGTGGGGGCTGGAAAGACAGGTGGCTCCATCCCGGTAGAGGTGGGCCTGGGTTCCCGACGGCCCCCGACTGTTACTTTGTGGCAGAGCGACAAGGCATGTTGAGACCACCTAGGCGAGAGGTGGGTCTGGCCCTGGTCGGCATCCGTGGTTACTTCATAATAACACGCTTGACGAGATCTTGGTATTTGATCTGAGTCTGGCCACTGGCCTATACGCACTAACCAACTACGCGGGAAAGATATGGGCACTCGACGTCGTGGTATCAGCCGAAGCCTTCGTGACGTCAGCGACTGAGCGGTGCGCGCCGGATTGGAACGTAAGCCTGCTCTTGTATTAAGGGGGCTAGTTCTGCTTCCGACCACCCTCGCAACATGCAGGTGTGCAATGGGCCCAAACCCTTGCGCCATAGGATTTAGACCGGCGTGCTGACCTCTCTGTTGTGCCTAGGTAGGGTTGCGACGTGTTGATCTTCCGAGGCCAGGCATGACCCAGGAAAGTGTGTCCGGCCAAATGGGATCGAGCGTGTTGGGTTATGTGGTGCACCCCTACAGGGAAGTTTATCTATTCGAATAGCCGTGTCCCTCGTTAAAATGACGACCCGGAGTTGTACCTTGACCTTATGACAACTAGAACCGGATACTTAATAAAACACACCCAGAAAAGCACCACAGATAACCCGGTGATCGCTTTTCCACAGGGTGACGAGGGGAGGATCGCCGGGTAGGATTATGCTATGCGTTGCTACTTGGAGGACTTCAATCTACTCTCTTCTACATGCTGCAAGACGGAGGCTGCCAGAAGCGTAGTCTTCGATAGGACTAGCTATCCCCCTCTTATTCGGGCATTCTGCAGTTCAGTCCACTGATATGGCCTCCTTACACATATACCCATGCATATGTAGTGTAACTCCTTGCTTGCGAGTACTTTGGATGAGTACTCATGGTTGCTTTGCTCCCTCTTTTCCCCCGTTTTCCTCTTCTTCTCGGATGGCTCAACCAGACATTGGAGCCCAGGAGCCAGTCGCAACCGTCGACGACGACTACTACACTGGAGGTGCCTACTACTATGTGCAGACTGCTGACGATGACCAAGAGTAGTTAGGAGGATCCTAGGCAGGAGGCCTATGCCTCTTTCGAACTGTATCCCAGTTTGTGCTAGTCATCTTATGGCAACTTGTTTAACTTATGTCTGTACTCAGATATTGTTGCTTCCGCTGACTCGTCTATGATCGAGCACTTGTATTCGAGCCCTCGAGGCCCCTGGCTTGTAATATGAT
>NW_025227135.1:0-1699 GCF_018294505.1 Triticum aestivum | reverse complement strand
GCCTCAACGTGTACTTCATTTCATTCCATTGCATCATGTTCATTTGAGCTCATCTTGGGGACTGAATCATCGTTGCAAGAGTGCTTCATGATGTTGTCTGCTGTCTGTTAACAGAACATGCTTTTTTGTAATTTTTGCCATGATTGATGTGTGCATCCTATGAGGTTGATGTCTACATGTGTTTTTATCTATGCTATGTCTTATTTACAGAGGTGCTTACCATGTATTTTTGTGATCAATGTGGTGACTAGCACAAGCATGTAAACTAGGCATCGTGATGTTACTGATTTTAGTCCCTGTTCTACTGTTATTTTGATGCCATGTAAACTTGATGCTACCGAGAGATCCATGCATATTTTGAGATACTTCATTAAGGGTGTTTTGAACATGTGGTTTTTGTCTATCCATTCATGCCCCTGTTTGAAATTATGGAGTAGTCTAGCATGTCATTTTCGTGCTCTACTTTTGCTACAAAATGTTTCCTGGCAGATTGTTTACATGTTATTCAATATTGCCAAGCTTGTTGTAGTTGATCCTTGCATGCTATGAACATGTTCTTGCCTTGGTTTGTTTCACAAACATGTCTTCTTGCTGATGCTATGCTTATCTTGTCATGCAATGCCTTGTGGTGAGTGAATCGAGCTTGTTAAGTAGGTTACTTGCTGTTGCTGTTTTGCTAGGCTGAATCTGTTATTTCGGGATGCTATGTAAACCTGCTGCTACAAATCATTCTATGCATAATCTGGAGATGTTCACTAAGGGTGTTTTGTTCTACATGTCATGTTCTATCCATTCATGCCCCTGGTTGCAATTATAGCCTGCTGTAGCTTGTTCATATCTTGCTCCAAAGTTGCTAAATAATGTTGTTGTCAGCCTGTTAACATTAAGTTCAGTTGTTGCCATGCTTGTTGTTAGTGATCCATGTACCCTATGGACTTGGTCTTGCCATGCTTAGCTTCACAAACATGCCTTCTTTCTGTTGGTTGCCTTGTCATGCCATGTATTGCTGTGTGGTGAGTGGTACAAGCTCATCTACATTCCTACTTATCGTTGTTCCTGCCATGTATGAATCTGTAATATAACTTGCTATGTTTACATGGGTGCCATCATATCTTCTGATCCTTTTTGGCTCATGGTCAGTAAGGGTCTTTTGTTCTATGCATTTAGTAGATTCATGCCATGCCTTTGTTTGCCATGATAAGTTCCTGTAACATGTTGTTTGATAGCTCTAATCATTGCAACCTGATGTTATTTTCTGCAAAGTCTGAACTGTTATTATTTGCAATCTCGCCATGTGTGTTTGAGCATGTTCTAGTGATTTCTGGAGATAGCTCAGTGTCCATGTTTTGTTAAGCTTTACCTGTACATCATGCCCATGACTTTTGTTTTCTTGTTGAGGTCCTGTAGCATGTTGTTTTGATGCTTGCAATATGCCTAGTTGCTGTTTTGGACAGATTGTTGCTATAACTTGTATAGTGTGTGTGTGTTGAACCGTTGCTCTGTTTTGGGTGTGCTCTATATGAAACTTGCTTGATTTTGCAGCTAGGTTCATATTATCATGTTGCATCCATGTTTTGAGGTGTTTGCTTGATGTTTGTATGCATTTTGCATCAATGCCATGTTTAACTTGTTTTGCTCATATCTTCTAGGCCGTAGCTCCGAACTAAATGAACTTTATATGTAACTTGACTAGAATCTC
>NW_025227134.1:0-1819 GCF_018294505.1 Triticum aestivum | reverse complement strand
GCACTGTATCCTGGTAGAGCAGGTTCAGGCTGCTGTCACCATCCATGAGAACTCGCATGAGATGGAATCCATCAATGATTGGGTCGAGGACCAGTGCGGCTAAACCGCCATGACGGATACTGGTCGGATGATCCCGATGATCGAAGGTAATCGGGCATGACGACCATGGATTAAATTTTGGGGCGACTGGCTCTATCGCATAGACATCCCTGAGTCGGCGCTTGCGCTCCCTCTTGGGGATGTGGGTAGCATATATCATATTCATCGTTTTAACCTGGGGGGAAACTTCTTCTGTCCCCCTGTGTTCGGTGGCCGGGGATCCTCGTCATCGTCCTTGCTTTGCGACCCCTTCTCCTTGTTCTCGGCATTTAACTTGCCGGCCTGTTTAAAAATCGAGCAGTCTCTGTTGGTATGATTGGTTGGTTTGTCTGGAGTGCCATGGATCTGGCATGGACGATCGAGTATGCGGTCCAAGATGAAGGGTCCCGGATTGTTTCTTTTATATGGCTTCTTCCGCTGACCGGATTTGGAGCCCCTGAATCCGGCGTTGACTGTCGTGTCATCGGTGTTGTCACTGTTGCTTCGACATTTGTGCTTGTTGCGTCGGAGCTTGTTGTTGCTGTTTCTCACCTCAGAGGTGCCCGCTTCGCTTGTCGTGTTATTGCTGCGGGCCAGCCAACTATCCTCACCCGCACAAAAGCGAGTCATAAGTGTCGTGAGGGCTGCCATGGACTTCGGCTTTTCTTGGCTGAGGTGGCGGGTGAGCCATTCGTCGCGGATGCTATATTTAAAGGCCGCTAGGGCTTCGGCATCTGGACAGTCGACGATCTGGTTCTTTTTAGTTAGGAACCTAGTCCAGAATTTCCTGGCTGACTCTCCAGGCTGTTGAACTATGTGACTCCATCAGCATCTGGAGGTCATACATATGTGCCTTGGAAGTTGTCGCGGAAGGCGTCTTCCAGGTCCTCCCAGCTGCCAATAGAGTTTTCAGGCAGACTGTTTAACCAATGACGAGCTGGCCCTTTGAGTTTTAGTAGGAGGTATTTGATGGTGTGAAGGTCATCTCCGCGGGCCATATGGATATGGAGAAGAAAATCCTCGATCCATACTGTGGGATCTGTTGTTCCATCATATGATTCGATATTCACGGGTTTAAATCCTTCTGGGAATTCATGCTCCATTACTTCATCAGTGAAGCAAAGAGGGTATGCGGCGCCTCTATATCGGGCCACATCGCGACGTAGCTCAGATGGAGTCCATCTATGGTTTTTGGCCCGGGTGTGATTAGGCTTGTCACGTCCCAATAGATAGCCGTCGTCGGGTGTCGGGGCACGCCCTCGCGATCCGTAGATTGATCTTGTATGTCCTACTCTACTGTCCAGGTCCTGCCAAAGGTCGTATGTATAACCCCGAGCTGTTTTATCTCTGCCTGTACGGTGAGGTAGGGCGGGCTGTTGTTCGGCCTAAGTTGCTACTTTATCCCGACCACATGGTGGTCGGTCAGACGCATTGCGCGATGATGGTACGGGCTCCAGTGCCTCATCATCGAACTGAGGTAGCAATTTGCGCTTCGGGTAACTTTTGGCTGGGCGCTTGAGGCCGTATTCCTCGGCTGCCAGGACACAGTCCATCTATCGTTGAGCAGATCTTGATCAGCTTGAAGCTGCTGCTGCTTTTTTTTCAGGATTCTTGCCGTGGCTATTAGCCGGCGCTTAAAGCGCTCCTGCTTGAGAGGCTCCTCGGGCACGATAAAATCCTTGTTGCCAAGGCTCACCTCATCCTCGGAGGGCAGAAGATAATTACTGTCCTCCGAGTCTTC
>NW_025227133.1:0-2109 GCF_018294505.1 Triticum aestivum | reverse complement strand
CGCCCTACCCCCTGGGCACGCCCTCCAGTATTGTGGCCGCCTCGTGGCTCCTCTGAGTTCATCTCTAAGTCTCCTGTGTGTCTTATGGTCCAAGAAAAATCATCACGAAAGTGTTATTCTGTTTGGACTCCGTTTGGTATTCCTTTTTTGCAAAACTCAAAAACAAGGGAAAACAGGAACTGACACTGGGCTGTAGGTTAATAGGTTAGTCCCTAAAATAATATAAAATAGCATAGTAATGCATATAAAACATCCAAAACAGATAATATAATAGCATGGAACAATTAAAAATTATAGATACGTTGGAGACGTATCAAGCATCCCCAAGCTTAATTCCTGCTCATCCTCGAGTAGGTAAATGATAAAAACAGAATTTTTCATGTGGAATGATACCTAACATATTTATTTGTGCAATTCTCTCTATTGTGGCATGAATGTTAAGATCCATAACATTCAAAACAAAAGTTTAATATTGACATAAAAACAATTATACTTCAAGCATACTAACAAGGCAATTATGTCTTCTCAAAATAACATGGCCAAAGAAAGCTTATCCCTACAAAATCATATAGTCTGGCTATGCTCCATCTTCATCACACAAAATATTTAAATCATGCACAACCCCGATGACAAGCCAAGCAATTTTTTCATACTTTTGATGTTCTCAAACTTTTTTAACTTTCACGCAATACATGAGCGTGAGCCATGGACATAACACTATAGGTGGAATAGAAGATGGTTGGGAGAAGACAAAAATAGGGAGATAGTCTCATATCAACTAGGCATATCAACGGGCTATGGAGATGCCCGTCAATAGATATCAATGTGAGTGAGTAGGGATTGCCATGAAACAGATGCACTAGAGCTATAAGTTTATGAAAGCTCAAAAAGAAACTAAGCGGGTGTGCATCCAACTCACTTGCTCACGAAGACCTAGGGAAATTTGAGGAATCCCATCATTGGAATATACAAGCCAAGTTCTATATTGAAAAATAATTCCACTAGTATATGAAAGTGACAACATAGGAGACTCTCTATCATGAAGATCATGGTGCTACTTTGAAGCACAAGTGTGGTAAAAGGATAGTAACATTGTCCCTTCTCTCTTTTCTCCCATTTTTTTATTTGGGCCTTCTCTCATTTTTTTGGCCTCTTTTTTTTGTCTGGAGTCTCATCCCGACTTGTGGGGGAATCATAGCCTCAATCATCCTTTCCTCACATGGGACAATGCTCTAATAATGAAGATCATCACACTTTTATTTACTTACAAATCAAGAAATACAAATCGATACTTAGAACAAAATATGACTCTATATGAATGCCTCCGGCGGTGTATCAGGATGTGCAATGAATCAAGAGTGACATGTATGAAAGAACTATGAATGGTGGCTGTCTGATTTCGGGTTCCGACAAAACCCTTAAGGTTCGTACTCTGGGGTGCGCACAAAGATCTCTCTCTCTTCCCTAGCTCACGCCCTCACCGCGATCTCAAGGCTCAGCACACCGAACCCGAAGAACAAGGGACACAAGATTTATACTGGTTTGGGCCACCGTTGTGGTGTAATACCCTACTCCAGTGTGTGGTGGTAGATTGCCTCTTGGGCTGAGGATGAGCAGTACAAGGGAAGAATAGCCTCCTGCGGAGAGGTGTTCTTGGGCTTGGTGAGCTGGTGAGGCTGAGGATCCAATCCCCATGATCCGTCCGATCCCCGATGCGTTTGATCCCAGATCAGTTCATCCGTCTACTATGGTGGCTAGTCCTATTTATAGAGGCCCTGGCCCTTTTCCCAAATATTGAGCGGGAAGGGATCTAACAACGGCCAATTTTGAAGGGGGACAACTAGTACAAGTTATCCTGACTAAAGGTGATCTTCACCTGCCAAAGGTTCTGGTGGTGACGCCGTCTTGGGCTCCATGGTGACCTCCATCCTGCCGTCCTGCTGGTCGCGGTCTCGTTGCGCCAATATGGAAACCTTTGCTTGATGCCTCAAGACTCCTCGCCTGCGCCTGCCTCTTTAGCACCAAAGAAGAAACAAGGACACTGCGCGCTGGCGCCTGCTACGTCTTGAGCTTGCGTTGGTTTTCCTTGAAGAGGAAAGGGTGATGCAG
>NW_025227132.1:0-2184 GCF_018294505.1 Triticum aestivum | reverse complement strand
TTTTTTTTACTTTTCTGATTTTTGCACAGGTTACAAAATATATTATTGGACAAAATATAGACAGCAGCACACAACAACAGCAGATTCATCGAATACAATAGAAGATTAGTCTCCGAATACAATTCATCATATTAGTCTCCGAATTCAAAAGACCGAACAAAGATAAAACACTACAAGTCTCAAGACCGCGAGTATCGAGTTTGTCTTCACATTACAAGTCGATATCGATCATCTAAACTACCATCACATAGAATAGAGTTGTGGTCATCACGATGATCATCATCGCGATCAAACTGGTCTTCATCCGGTTCCTCCAACTCTCCCTCCTCTCTCCCTCTAGATAGCAGGCGTATCTAGATTCGGCCTCCGCCCTAGTGGTGTACCCTTTGTAACTGTTACTGCTGAAACGGTGAACCTGTCTCCGACACTCCTCCCAGTCGTCGTAGACTCCGGGAACCTTACCCTTGTACACGACATACGACGGCATCTCTATGCACAAGCCAAACAACAGACAATACATAAGCAATATGTAAGTATGCAACAAAAGGATCGGAAGAGAAAAGCAAGACTTTAATAGCACGATTCATGGTCCTACTAATAAATAGCATCGATTACATCTAAGTTGAACGACTGTCCAAACCAAAGAGACATACGAATTCATTAAAGTTTAATTACAACATGAGCCAATCAATGTTTCAGAACTACACATCACTACTTACGACTCGACTCATCGGACAGGAGTGTGGATGAAGCCGTCGTCTGTCATGATGGTCATGAAATCATGGTCGTTGTCACCCTGCATTTGTAGCATTCCATCTATCTCACTGTTGGACGATTGATATCTAAGGAAGAACCGCCCCGAGGTATGAAGGACATCTTGATGGATGATGTCCGCAAACTCCGACTGGATGCGAAAGAATTCTTGTCTCAGGTCCGCGTCCTGGATTGCCGACAAGCTCGTGGCCCAATCTATGAGATTATCTGGTAGTAGAAGGTGATGATGGTCCCTTATGATCGCCCGCATGTGATGGAGGGCATAGTAGGCATCCTTCTGACCGCCAGGCGGCTGCTTGACACAGTAGAACTTCGTATTGTGTGAGAAGGTGTGCTTGCCGTACTTACGAACTACCCTGGTGAAGGTGCCTCGAGATTTGGCGTAGCCGGGGAGAACATCATCAAGAACTTTCTTGACATTTGTGTAGTCTATCTTGGAGTTACGGTTCGGGTCCAAATACATGGCCATGGAATATTTCGGGCTTAAGAGGATGAGTGTGCAATGTGTGTCACTTCACAGAACACGGAATGTTAGAAAAAAGAATGATCGAAATCTAAGAAATCATATGTTACGGGGCGGTTAAGGGATGACTTACTCGGGAAAGTAAGCCACAAGGTAGTTATCCTTATATGGGTTTGCCAGAATGACGCCTTCGAGGTGTGAACTCGCAACTTGGCGGTCTCCAACGCTGCTCAAGTGCTTGGCACGCATGTAGAAGGGGTCGACTATCATGATGTCCGGGGTCTTGTCTCTAATGACCCGCATCTCCATACTCAGCGTAAACAGCCGAACGAAGGTGTAGTGCAGCGGATGAAGGTTATGTTGGAAATATGCCCTAGAGGCAATAATAAAAGGATTATTATTATATTTACTTGTTCATGATAATTGTCTTTTATTCATGCTATAATTGTATTATCCGGAAACCGTAATACACATGTGAATACATAGACAACAATACGTCCCTAGTAAGCCTCTAGTTGACTAGCTCGTTGGTCAACAGATAGTCATGGTTTCCTGACTATGGACATTAGATGTCATTGACAACGGGATCACATCATTAGGGGAATGATGTGATGGACAAGATCCAATCCTAAGCATAGCACAAGATCGTGTAGTTCGTTTTGCTAGAGCTTTTCGTATGTCAAGTATCTCTTCCTTAGACCATGAGATCATGTAACTCCCGCATAGCGTAGGAGTGCTTTGGGTGTACCAAACGTCACAACGTAACTGGGTGACTATAAAGGTGCACTACAGGTCTCTCCGAAAGTGTCTGTTGGGTTGACACGGATCGAGACTGGGATTTGTCACTCCGTATAACCGAGAGGTATCACTGGGCCCACTCGGTAGTGCATCATCATAATGAGCTCAAAGTGACCAAGTGTTTGGTCACGGGATCATGCATTACGGTA
>NW_025227131.1:0-2617 GCF_018294505.1 Triticum aestivum | reverse complement strand
GGAGTCAATTGGTTGTTGGGAAGACCTGGAAGCCGCATTCCTCGACAACTTTCAGGGCACCTATGTGCAACCACCAGACACCGATGACCTAAGCCACATAATTCAGCAGCCAGAGGAATCGGCCAGACAATTCTGGACACGATTCCTAACCAAGAAAAATCAAATCGTCGACTGTCCGGATGCAGAGGCCCTTGCAGCCTTCAAACATAACATCCGCGACGAGTGGCTTGCCCGGCACCTAGGACAGGAAAAGCCGAAATCCAAGGCAGCCCTCACAACACTCATGACCTGCTTTTGCACGGGAGAAGACAACTGGCTAGCTCGTAGTAACAACATGACCAAGAGCCCTGGTAATTCGGATACCAAGGACAGCAGCGGCAGGTCGCGTCGCAACAAGCACAAGCGCCGCATCAATGGCGATAATGCTGAAGATACGACAGTCAATGCCGGATTCAGAGGCTCTAAACTCGGTCAGCGGAAAAAGCCATTCAAAAGAAATACTCCGGGCCCGTCCAATTTGGACCGAATACTCGATCGCTCGTGCCAGATACACGGCACCCCCAAAAAACTAGCCAACCACACAAACAGGGATTGTTGGGTGTTCAAGCAGGCAGGCAAGTTAAATGCCGACAACAATGACAAGGGGCTGCATAGCGAGGACGAGGAGGAGCCCCGGCCGCCGAACAATAGAGGACAGAAGGGCTTCCCCCTACAAGTGCGGACGGTGAACATGATATACGCAACCCACATAACCAAAAGGGAGCAGAAGCGTGCACTAAGGGATGTATATGCGATGGAGGCAGTCACCCCAAAGTTTAACCCGTGGTCCTCTTGCCCGATCACTTTTGATCGAAGGGACCACCCCACTAGCATCCGTCATGGCGGATTCGCTGCATTGGTTCTAGACCCAATCGTTGACGGATTTCACCTCACTAGAGTCCTGATGGACGGCGGCAGCAGCCCGAACCTGCTTTATCAGGATACAGTGTGCAAAATGGGCATAGACCCATCAAGGATTAAACCCACAAAGACGACCTTTAAAGGCGTCATACCAGGTGTAGAGGCCAACTGACAGGCTCAGTTACACTTGAAGTGGTCTTCGGATCCCCGGATAACTTCCGAAGCAAGGAGTTAATCTTTGACATAGTCCCGTTCTGCAGCGGCTATCACGCACTGCTCGGACGAACCACATTTGCAAAGTTCAATGCGGTGCCGCACTACGCATACCTCAAGCTCAAGATGCCATGCCCTCGAGGAGTCATTACGGTCAACGGAAACACCGAACGCTCTCTCCGAATGGAGGAGCATACGGCGCCCCTCACGGCGGAAATACAAAGCAGCCTCTCAAGGAAATTCTCGAGTCCGGCTATTAAACGTCCGGACACCGTCAAGCGTGCCCAGAGTAACCTACAACAAGACTGCCTGGCATGTCCCGAGCATGCGTAACAATGCGTCCCCAACCCCAGCCCTCGCGAAATTGCGAAACCAGTACTACGCGTACATAATTACGCTCTGGAAATACCATGGGCATAGGGGGAGGGGCACGACCACGGCAGGCCCAGAATGCGGCTCAACCGCACCAGGGGCTCCCAATTGTGTCATTCTTTTTTTCTTTCTTCTCTTACTTTCAGGACTCCTTTCTTAAGAAGCCCTGTCCGGCAGTAGAATCGCCGAACGCACAATGCAACAGCCAGGGAAGCAGAAAGCTACATCGAGTGTCCAGGTGGTCTATATAACGAGCAGTATACCTGTTTTACATATCATCCCGCAGCTCGCTTCTGGAGGGGGACATGTCAAATAGTCCCGTCCCTTGCTTATCGCACTATTTGTATCGTTCTGCTTTTACCGCAGCTTTTTTGAATAAAAAATGCATAGCTTTTGCCTATTATTGCACTCCTTTTTTTTATCTATATATGATCACTTATGACATGTTGCATCCATACGCTTTGGTACGGCCAAATACACCAGGGGCTTAAGTACCCCAAAATATGGTGTGATAAGTCCGAACACTTTCACAAGTGCGGCACCCCGAACTTATAGCATTATATGCATCGGCTCCGAATCATGTCTTGGGTCAATAGTTGGGTTTGCCCGGCTCCCATGTTTTGGTACCTTATGTTCCGTTATATCGGCTAAGGTAGCGCTGGGAGAACCACTGCGATTGTGCCCCGGTTGAGCTTGGTTGAGCACCTCAGTGGAGAAAGCTAAAATTGACCGTCATGATAGGGCGAGAGCCGGTCGCTGTTTGAGAGGTTTTCGAGTCCCTAAAGACTTATGCTACTTAGAGCGAGGAGTCGGCTTTGCCCGGCCCAGGCGTGGATAGCGCCCCGAATTCGGTCTCGGGCTTCGCCGAAATTTAAAATTATAGAATTCTATGGCTAAGTGAGAGTGTTCAAGCATTATAGTCCGGTTGCCTTGTTCGTTGCGTTGAGTGCCACCCTCGAAGGACCCAAGAATGGGAAAAAGAGCGCTCAAGTTTATCCCGAACACCCCAGCGCTCGTGGCATGGGGGCAGAAGCCGACGACTCGCCATCTCTCAAATTTAATAAACGGCCGCACAGAAGGTAATATTTTAAATTCACAAGCGTTGCTTAGCGCATATGAACAAGTTTTCAAG
>NW_025227130.1:0-2867 GCF_018294505.1 Triticum aestivum | reverse complement strand
GGCGGCGAGGGGGACCGGATCTGGCGAGGTGGGATAGCGATCGAGATGGAGGGGGATCGAGATCGATTGTCCATGAAATTTAAAAAATATTCATGAGTTCAACATTAAAGTGCCCATGAAATACAATCGAGAAATGAAGACTACGATTTAAATACAATCGATCTTAGCTAGCTATCTGTTCACAATCATCTTGCCCTTCTTTTTCGCAAATGGAGTTCTTCTGTGGAAGAGACGTCCTTTAGGTAGGGTGGTCCTTCTTCTTCTTGTGGTGTATGCTGCTACTTCATCGTCGTCGTCATGTTCGATCTTCGGGTCGCTGTACTTGTCGAAGTCTTGCTCATTGTCTACTCCATCCATTCCGATGATCTTCCTTTTGCCTCTCCTCACGACAACACGACTGGGCTTTGACGGGTCGGTAATGAAGAAGCATTGGTCCACTTGGGAAGCCAGTACCCATGGCTCATTTTTTGCGGTGACATTTGCGCCCGTGGTCTTGGATTTGGTATAACCATGGTGGTGAAATACCGGTCTTCTTTTAGGACGCTCTTGGCCCATCTGACACGGAACATCAGGACCTTCTCTCCAGTGTAGCTCAGCTCCCAGATCTCCTCGATCCTTCCGTAGTATCTGTCCTTGTCGTTACCGGTGTAGGATTCCATCATTACCACGGAGTTCTGATAACCATCGCTCTTCATGTCCTTGTCCTCGGTGTAGAATGTGTAGCCGTTGATATCGTACGCCTCATAGGTCATCAGTTGTGGTCGGCGCCCTGTGACAAGGCGAATATGAGTTGTTCTTCCGCGGAAGAATCCTCATGTAAAGGGTATGACAGAAGCTTCTGCTTGAACCAACGCGTGAAACATGAGTTGTGCTCTTTGATTATATCTCCGTCCGTCCTCGGTTGGCCTCGGTCATTGTACGTCTTCTCAATAAAGGTTTTGTGCTCTACCACCCAAGGATCAACCACGTCTATGTGTTGTAGCACTACTAGGTTTGCTCTTTCAAAGTCGGCGAGTCGACCCTCGAAGTCGACATGCATTTCGCGGCGACCCTCACGGTGACCCCATCCAGCGAGCCTGCAGATGTGCCTGTTGACGGGCAGACCAACGGGGTCCTCGATGCCTAGATAATTCGTGCAGTAGGAGATGCACTCTTCAGTCAGAAAGCCCCTGGCTATGCTTCGCTCTGGACGTGACATGTTGCGAACGTATCCTTTGATGACACCATTCATCCTTTCGAACAGCATCATGCTATGCAGGAACGTCGGCCCGAGTTGGATGATATCCTCCACGATATGGACCAGAAGATGCACCATAACGTCGAAGAATGCGGGCGGGAAGTACATCTCAAGCTCGCATAGTATCATCACGATCTCTTCCTGTAGCCTTCTAAGTTGCCTCACGCCAACCGACTTCCGAGAGATGACGTAGAAAAAGTGGCATAGGCCAAATAGCGTTTCATGGACGTGCGCGTCCATGATCGCACGGATTGCAACTGGAAGTATCTGCATCACGTGACAGTTGTGAGACTTCATCCTGCTGAACTTCTGCTTCGTTGGGTCTAAATATCTGCTTATCTTCCCCGCGTAACCGTAAGGAAGTTTTACTCCTACGAGGCAAGTGAAAAACTGCTCGATCTCCTCCTGACTTAGAGTGAAGCACGCGGGAGGGTAGTCATTTCCGGTCTTCTTGGCCTTTTTGCCTTTGCGACGACTTTCCATGTCCTGCTTCGCCTCATCATCATCATCATCATTAGCGTGAAGCTCCTTCCTGATGCCCATTGATTTCAAGTCTGCCCTTGCTTTCGGCCAATCTTTGGTCCTCTCTGGCATGTTGAGCAGGGTACCAAGCAGACTCTCGCGCACGTTCTTCATGATATGCATGACATAAAGGCTATGAGGCACACGGTGGATCTTCCAGTACGGCAAGTCCCAGAAAACAGACCTCGTTTTCCATACCTTCAGCAGCGGCTCTGGCGCCTTTCGCTTCTTTCCCAGCTCTGACGCCTTTTGCTTCTTTCCCGGCAGTGGGCAATCTTTCCAATTTTTCAACAACTGGTCTATTTCCTCGCCGCTCCTCGTACGCGGGCGTCTTCGGGGTTCGGGTTCACCATCGAATAGATCCTTGCGTTTCCTCCACGGGTCATCGTCGCAAATCCACCTTTGATGTCCCATGAACACGGTTTTCAAAGACCGGGGATCTCTATTTAGCTGGCGAGACGTTGTGTCATCCATGCACGTGACGCATCCAGAAAATCCGTGGACCACCTGCCTCGCAAGATATTCGTAACCAAGATAGTCGTGTACTGTCGTGAGCAGTGCGCCTGTCATAGGGAAATATTCTTTCTCTGCGGCGACCCACGTATTGGTTGGCGTTTTCCACAGCGTGTCTAGCTCCTCTTTTAGCATCCCCAGATACAGATTGATGTCGTGTCCTGGTTGTTTCGGCCCTTCAATTAGCATACTCATGTGAATGTACTTCCTCTTTAAGCACAACCAGGGGGGAAGGTTGTACATCCACACAAACACAGGCCAGGTGCTATGTGTGCTTCTCTGGGTGCCAAACGGATTGACTCCATCGGTGCTCGCGCCCAGCATGATGTTCCTTGGATCCTTCCCAAATTCTGGGTGTTCGAAGTTCAACGCTTGCCACTGGCTCGCATCCTTTGGGTGACTCAGCATCTTGTCTTTTTTATTTATCTCCGGATCATTTGCGTCATCTTCTCGCTTCTTCTCCTCCCTATCCGCGTGCAACGCAGGAGCTTTGCTACCTTAGGGTTCGTGAAATACCACTGCAGACGAGGAGTGATCGGAAAGTACCACACCACTTTTTGAGGAGCTTTCTTCCTCTTCTTGTATCGAGTGACGC
>NW_025227129.1:0-3103 GCF_018294505.1 Triticum aestivum | reverse complement strand
GTGTCCCCGATTATGGACGTTTTGAGTATCTAGTACTTGGATTATCATGTGAATCTCATCATTTTACTTTAATTTAATTTGTTGGGTTTAATGATGATGCTTAATTGGGATTGAGAGGATGTCTATCTTCTCAATGTTTAACAACCACCATGATAGTTAAATAAAATTTATTCCTTTGCAGTAGGGAAAAATTGGCTTTACGCAAAATTGTAACCATAGAGCTTTCCACCAGCCAGATATGCATGTAGTATAGCATATTTCTGTTCGTTACTCTCTATGTGTTACATTGCAAGCATATTCCATGTGCTGGCCCATTTTTCGGGTTGCAACGTTCATGTTGCAGACTTTTCAGACGACGAGTAAGGTGCTTTAGGTCGTGGTCTTATACTCAATGATGCCGTTGGAGTTGATGGACTCACTTGTCTTGCAAGCCTTCCTCTGTTATCGTTATTAGATGGCCTTAAGCCATATTTATTGTAATAAGTTCTCTTTTGAGACATTCGATGTAATAAGTGTGTGATTGCTACTCTGTTATAAATCCTTCAAGTATTGTGCGTGTCAGCATTACTGATCCAAGGATGACACTTAAACACAGAGATCGGACTGTTTGAGGTCTGGTCGCTACAATTGCTATGCTATGCTAGTAGACGTGGATTGGATGAGTGTATCCATGACACATGTGAGTTTGTTAATTAAAGGTTTACTTAAGGTGGCAACTTTAATACATATCTGGGTGGATTGAGGCACCTGGGGAACCCAGTGTTGCCTGTATTTTTTTGGAAATCCCGGGGTACCGTGTGATTCTCCTATGGACTGCCTGATGGTGTCCTGGACTAGGGGGTACTCACCATGTTGTCCCCCGATCAGTTAGATTGGGCCGAGGACCCCTGTGGCCGTATACTCATGGGACAGTTCGGACAGCTCCTGCCGCATACAAGGAAGACTCCACAAGACTTGGCGCACAAGACAAGGACTCTCCTAAACCCTAGGCCTCCGGTGTCTTATATAAACCAGGCCAGGCTAGTCAATAGACAATCTCATATTCATTACTACAATCTCGTGGTAGACACATGTACTCTGTACTACACCCATATGAATACAATCAAAAGCAGCATGTAGGGTATTATCTCATCAAGAGAGCCCGAAGCTGGGTAAAACCCCGTGTCCATGTTACCATCGCTCCAAGACGCCTAGCTTAGGACCCCTACTACGAGATATACCGGATATTGAACCGACATTGGTGCTTTCATTGAGAGCCTGTTGGGTGATCGTCACGGTTCGATGGGTTGTTTTCATCTACATTTGTTTCAAGCTCGCTGATCAAGATCGAAAGAATTTTTCACGGCGGCGTAATCAGGTTCTATCTTTTCAGATTCACTCCATACAATTGGTACCGTGGTTCATGTAAATCTGTTGGCAGATCAGAATAGGCGTCGCCATCGCATCTTCCCCGACTGAAGCCGGTCCATCAGATCGCCTCATCGGCATCAAGCGGATGCATGTAACCGGCCGACCACCGAAATCCTAAAGCATCACGGGCGCCCAGTAAAAAGCCGGCAGTTGCCGTGCGCATGCATCACATAGGGAGAATATTTCTTATCTTTTTTAATTCGGCACCTCGTCAGCTCTATCGGCCTTCTACTTTTGGTCAAAGTTGTATACCCTTAAAATACTACTGCTACTAATCCAATTGGATGTTAGCTTTGCAATACGGCATCAAGACCCCAATTGGATGTTAGCTTTGCATATGGACCAGCTTGTTTGTCTGCGTCGTCGCCGCCCAGCCGATCAGCACAAATTGCTGGTTTTCGGAGAAGTCAAATCTGTTCGGCAGTGGACGAAGAAGTCAAATCTGGCGCTCCTAGGGGTGTGGCTGCAACTTCACCTGACTGACTATCCAAAGCCTACTTCTTTCTCCAAAATTGCTATGAGCACTAGGGGATCATGAGGGAGATTCAACTTTTCTCTCTCTTTCTTCCTTATTTAATTATCTTTTTTTCCTTATTTAATTATAAGCCTTGAGGAAATAGACTACTATAATAAGCAGTCTGTCTTCGGATACGTACTTATCAAAGAACCCATGATACTAATTTTTTCCTAATTTTCGAGGTCGGACCATTGTTCGAGCTTGCCTTAATAAGTTTGGCTCGTCGTTAAGAGAGCTCCTCCATGCCGCTCCAACCTGGTATCTTCTCGACAACCCGGTTTGCCGTGCGCCGACCTACAGACACCGCGTCAAGATCAATAATCAGGAAAAAAAGGCAATCCGAACGGCGGTTAACCAGCCGACGAGATGACGCAGTACTGTGCACAACATGCATGTGATGCCGACAATAGTTTGGCTCAGCGCAGTCACAGGGAGATTCGGTCATTGTTTCTCTTTCCTTCATTATTTAATTACAAGGCAATTTATGCTTTTCACTAGCCATCCTCCTTTTATGCACTTCCCACGTGCAAGTATGCCTAGTATTACTGGGACTGCTTGTGTCCACTTAATAGGAGCGACACATGTTTTTCATGGTATTGCCATAACAATGAGGTAGAGATAATGACCTCTAGCACACAACACATGTTCGGCACGGAACAGGTCATCCGTTTGCTTCAGTTTGCTACAGCCGTCGCTACTAGCGTTCAGAGTAATTCTACCGACTTTGCACCTAGCATCGGCAATCTATTTAGGTTGGGCCGCGCTAACACCTAGGCAAGGCGATATCGTCATCCCGCCGATGTTGACCAAGTCATGGCGTCGCGTCGACGCGTGTCCCTGTGTCAACTTTTTCGCATTGTGGCTCCGTCGGGCTGACCTTGTCGCACAGGCCATATTTATTCAAAAAAAATTCCCTTATGTCAATTAAATAGAAGATTTTTTGGGACTGCACTATTTTATGTGCGCAGGAAATCACCTTCGACTTCGTCATGCGGTCAACTCTATGGGGCCAACAACATCGTCCTGCCTGCATTGATCAAGTTGGGGAGTCGCATCGGCGCACATCCCTCTGTCAGCATTACCACGCGACCACTTCACCAGGCCGACCTGGACGCTGAGGCCATATCTCTTTGATTATTTACTTCACTTATATTAATTAAGTAGAAGAATTTTTTT
>NW_025227128.1:0-3297 GCF_018294505.1 Triticum aestivum | reverse complement strand
GCTGGGCCGAGGCACAGCGGGGGGGGGGGTCTTTTTTTATTTTTTATTTTTATGTTCTTCTGTTTTGTATTTTTCTTTTTTTACTCTTTATTTATTTTTCTTTTCTGTTTTATTTCTAGTTTCTCTTTCATTTAGTTTTTATCTAATATTAAAATGATCCCTAATTTAGTAATACATTAAAACCCACTACAACAAAAGGTCTTACCCCAAAACAATTTAGTTTAGTATTTTGTTAATTATAAAAGCATTTAAATATTGGTTTTTGCTACTATTTTATTCACCTAAGGGCATTTAAACATTTTATAAAAATGTGGTTTCTCCACCATAATTACCTATGCATTAGTTGGATCACTCCGAACATTTTAGTTTTAATATTTAAAAACTTTTATTGTTTCATTGATTTTGATTTTGAATTCGAATTCGAATCGGTTTCGAACTAACGCGAGGTTAGCAACATTAATCTAGGTGATGTGGCATCATTAGTAAAGGGTTACTGTAGCTTAATTATCCGGGCATCACACCAACGCAAGCTCAAGACGTAGCAAGAAGGATTTCTGGCGCCGTTGCTGGGGAGGTCTTCGCTCATGTCAAGACATACCAAGTACCCATCACAAACTCATCTCCCTCGTATCACATTATTAGCCATTTGCCTCTCGTTTTCCTCTCCCCCACTTCACCCTTGCCGTTTTATTCGCCCTATCTTTCCCAATCTCCCCTCTCTTTCGCTTACCTTTTTGTTTGCTTGTGTGTTGGATTGCTTGTCGCGATGGCGCAAGATAATACCAAATTGTGTGACTTCTCCAATACCAATGATAATGATCTCCTTAGTACTCCGATTGCTCTTGTTAATGATGTTGAGTCTTGTGAAATCAATGCTGCTTTGTTGAATCTTGTTATGAAAGATCAATTCTCCGGCCTTCCTAGTGAAGATGCCGCTACCCATCTAAACAACTTCGTTGATTTGTGTGAGATCCAAAATAAGAAAGATACGGATAATGATATTGTTAAATTGAAGTTATTTCCGTTTTCACTTAGAGATCGTGCTTAAGTTTGGTTTTCGTCTTTGCCTAAGAATAGTATTGATATTATGAATTTTATCTCTAAATATTTTCCTCCGCTAAGATCATCTCTCTTAGGAATGATATTATGAATTTTAAACAACTTGATCATGAGCATGTTGCCCAATCTTGGGAAAGAATGAAATTGATGATTCACAATTGCCCTACTCATGGTTTGAATTTATGGATGATCATACAAAAAAATTATGTCGGATTGAATTTTGCTTCGAGAAATCTTTTAGATTCGGCTGCGGGAGGCACTTTTATTGAAATCACCTTAGGAGAAGCTACTAAACTCCTTAATAACATTATGGCTAATTATTCTCAATGGCACACCGAAAGATCTACTTGTAAGAAAGTGCATGCTATAGAAGAAATTAATGTTTTGAGTGGAAAGATGGATGTACTTATGAAATTGTTTGCTACTAAGAGTGCTCCTATTGATCCCAATGATATGCCTTTGTCTACTTTGATTGAGAATAATAATGATTCTATGGATGTGAATTTTGTTGGTAGGAATAGTTTTGGTGACAATGCTTATAGAGGAAACTTTAATCCTAGACCGTTCCCAAGTAATTCCTCTAATAATTATGGAAATTCCTACAATAATTCTTATGGTAATTATAATAAGATGCCCTCTGATTTTGAGAATAGTGTTAATGAATTTATGATCTCTCAAAAGAATTTTAATGCCTTGCTTGAAGAAAAATTGCTTAAAGTTGATGATTTGGCTAGGAACATTGATAGGCTTTCGCTTGATGTTGATTCTTTGAAACTTAGATCTACTCCTCCTAAGCATGATATCAATGAGTCTCTCAAATCCATGAGAATTTCCACTGATGAGTGCAATGAAAGAACCGCTAGATTGCGTGCTAAAAAAGATTGCTTTGTAAAAGCATGTTCTTCTAGTTTCCATGAAAATAATGATGAAGATCTAAAATTTATTGATGTGTCCCCTACTAAATCTTTGCTTTGCAATATGAATCTTAATAATGATGGGACTGGAGATGAGTCAACTTTAGTTAAAAGGCGTCCCAATGATTCGGAGTCTTTAGATCTTGATGCTAAATTTCGTAAAAGTGGGATTGGAGAGGTAAAGACTTTAAATAGCATTGAACCCACTATCTTGGATTTCAAGGAACTTAATTATGATAATTGTTCTTTAGTAGATTGTATTTCCTTGTTGCAATCCGTGTTGAATTCTCCTCATGGTTATAGTCAAAATAAAGCTTTTACCAAGCATATTGTTGATGCCTCGATGCAATCTTATGATGAAAAACTTAATTTGGAAGTTTTTTTACCTAGATTAAAATTAAAGATCATGAGTGTTATGCTTTGTGTGGTTTGGGTGCTAGTGTTTCCACGATTCCGAAAACTTTATGTGATATTCTTGGTTTCCATGATCTTGATGATTGCTCTTTAAATTTGCACCTTGCGGATTCCACCATTAAGAAACCTATGGGAAGGATCAATGATGTTCTTATTATTGCAAATAGGAACTATGTGCCTGTAGATTTTATCGTTCTTGATATAGATTGCAATCTTTCATGCCCTATTATTCTTGGTAGACCTTTTCTTAGAACGATTGGTGCAATTATTGATATGAAGGAAGGGAATATTAGATTGCAATTTCCATTAAGGAAAGGCATGGAGAACTTTCCAAGAAAGAAAGTTTAATTACCTTATGAATCTATCATGCGAGCTACTTATGAATTGAGTGCCAAAGATGGCACTACTTAGATCTATCCTCACTTTTATGCCTAGCTTGGGGCGTTAAACAATAGCGCTAGTTGGGAGGCAACCCAATTTTATTTTAGTTTTTTTGTTTTTGCTTCTGTTTAGTAATAAATTTTTCATCTACCTTATGTTTAGATGTGTTTTCATGTTTTAATTAGTGTTTGTGCCAAGTAGAACCTATAGGATAACCTATGGTGATAGTTAATTTGATTCTTCTGAAAAACAGAAACTTTGCGCGCACGAAAATAATTTTAGTAATTCACAAAAATGTGCTTTTGCGTTTATTCTTTTTTATGTAGATCAACAGACAAATTTCCCAGGACTTACTATTTTGGTAGGATTTTTAGAGCTTCAGAAGTATTCGAGAGTTACAGATTCCTACAAACTGTTCTGTTTTTGACAGATTCTGTTTTTCGTGTGTTGTTTGCTTATTTTGATGCATCTATGGCTAGTATGTAGGGGTATGAACCATAGAGAAGTTGGAATAACGTAGGTTTAACAC
>NW_025227127.1:0-3630 GCF_018294505.1 Triticum aestivum | reverse complement strand
TGGGCGCCAACCATGGGTGCCAACCACCCTCTCCTCGCCCGAAATCGCTCTGGGCAAATATTGGCGAGATGCGAGATTACCGTCCTATCCCCAACCGACGAGACGTCCAAATTTTAAACAGGGGTTAAGTTCGTAACTTTCCCATATTTCAGACAGGTGCATCCCAAAAACATGGTTCCCCGTACCTCTCCCTCCATTTTTCCCATTCATACACCGTCCACTCTAGAACACCTCATCCCCACACTAGCCTCCGTCCGCCACCCCATCCATCGCCGCCGTCCTCCACCACATCCATCGCCACCGTCCTCCACCATGCCGGAGCGCCTACCAAGACCACATCGTCCATTGTTAGAGATGGACGTTTCTCATCCACGGCGACGGACCAATAGCCTTGCATCGCGTCCTCTCGCTTCATCGGCGTCGTCGTCCTCTTTGTCGGGGCTGCTCACACGACCTTCTCTTCCACCGCAATGGGACTTATCCCCCGATGCACCCGTCTACCATTGCAGATCTGCTTCAACGCCACCGACAGCCATTGCACCCCTGATGCCTACACGGCGCCGCAAGAGAGGTGGTACTTCATATCTCCTCAACTTTTTGATCTCAACCAGAAAATACATCTTAACTTGGTTACTCTACTTTCTTTTCAGCTCTTAGAATTTGGTTCTTAGTTCGAAGCAAACAATGGATGCTAAATATCATTTCTCCGATTTGCAGCTTCAAATCTGCCATGGCACAACCATAATACGGTTTAATTGATCATGCTTAGGGTTTAATTGATCATGTTGGTTCCGTGGTGGTTTCTTTAATAGAAATTGGAGGGAAAACCCTCTTTTGCTAAAAAAAATATGCTTAGAGTTTCCCCCTTTTATGATCGCTATACGATCAGAATACGTGCTTCGTGTCATAATAACACTGCTCCACGCATCAAGCTAAACAAGCTTAGATGTTCAAATACGAATCTGATATTATTAAAATAGAGTTGTTTAATTGGTCAGCTAAATGTTCCTAAATTAGTTTCGAAAATGCATGTTTGCCGCTCGGGTGTGTATCTCTACAGGGTGCCCATGGTGGGCCGGCCGACCCTGGGATTTTGGGTCGTCCCAGGCCCCGATTCCCCTCTGTTCTGTCGTGTGCTTCCGATCTCTACTCGCCCCCAGCCGCCTGCCTCGCTGGCGACTTGCCGTCCCCAGACGGCATGACTCTAGGAGGAGACGCCGGACTAACAGGAGGCCAGGAGCCGCTCGCCCAACAGCATCAGCGCTGCCCGGGCGCGCCGCCGTGCCTACCTTCCCAGTCCGTTCAGGGCTCAGGCGTGCATCACCCACCAAGCCAACCCAATTTATCCTGAGATACGTCCTCAACACTCAGCAGCCACTCCTCATCACACATTTTCTAATTGATTCATTACTCATTAGGCAGGACTATCATTAGGGTTTGTTGTGTGCTCAGTGCTACCTAAACTTAATGGTTCAGATGTATTTCGGTAATCTTTAGTACCTCTAAAGTTCACAGGGTTTTCAAAATTCTGGCCCTCGGAACAGAAACTAGTCATTTTGGATTGTTGGTCGTAGTGACATTGACCCAGATTACTATTGCAAGCCAGGTTTGTTGACAATTTTATTTGTCTTTCTTACTCATTCGATATAATATCCAATTATTCACATCGATTAGTTGCAAACAATAAGTGCTAGACAAACTTCTTCATTCAGATTTTGGACGGTCTCTTACTGCAGTTACAATTTTGCATACTTGTCATAATAAGCTCACAAGCAAATGATTGATTCACTACATCTATGCTTGCCTTGTCATATTTGTTGTTAATATTCTTTTAGGGTGGACCACCCTGTTTCTAAATACTGGAACCGTAGACCTGAGTGAATAGTATTTCTCTGTGTGATCTCTTCCATCATGTGTGGGTAACGAATACTGCATTGTATAGATAGAAAGAAAGTGTCATTTCCAGCTTTTACATATGTTTCGATCTTTTACATGGAATACAATCTGCCTACTTGCTTTATGTCGCACTACCAACACTCCACCCTTGAAGCTAAACATTACGCCACTCCTAATTGCTTAGTTTATTTGTTCAAATATGAATTTCATATGATTCTAATGTTCCTACTTCAGTTTTGAAATGTGTGCCTGCCTGTTATAGAGACATAAAGGGTTTGTATTTCTGTGTGTGGTCTGGTCAGCACGGTTGGGGAGGTGAACTTTGCATATGCAGGGGTTTATAGGGAGACACTCTCCGAGTTGAATCCGCAATGCATTCCATACATAATCTGACTACTTTTTATGTTTTCATGAATCTCAGATTCTGAACAGCATCATAATGATTATGAGCTTGCATGCATGAAAAGAATAAAGCAGAACAATGCCATGGCTATCAAACTTGGCATTAAGGGACTGAAATCAAGTCTGCATGCAATGCAATGCAAACGCTCTCCACCTACAGATTCATGCTCAGAATATGATCCTAACAGTGATTCTGAGCAAGAGGGAGACCTAAGTCAATGTAGCTCCCTAGTGGAGGAGTCAGAGGAAGATGCCCTATCTTATTCACCCATCAAGGTACTTGCTCTAACTTTCCAAGGTTACATTGCTCGCACATATCTTGCAACTGATGCTTTGCATTGCTTCTACTTTGTTGAATTGCCATTAGCTTAGTTTACACATCGTGTATGTGAATACGCCCTGCCTATCCATTTTCAGTACATATTCCATCTGTCATCATACCATATTTATCCATTCAAATGTTGTTCTTGTGTATCAGACGTTCCAAAGGAAGAGGGCCATTGTTGATCATGGAGGAGCACAAGCAAAGTATTTGGAAAAGGTAGTGGCACCTGATAAATCAAATAGCCCATTAGGTGTAGTTGCAATATCAACTGACCCACAAAATACCCCAACTCTAGCAGACTCTAGCCCTACTACACTGGTCATTTCTGATGCCCCAACTCAGCAGACCCCAACTGCAGCAAACAGTATGATTATGCCAGTTGACATAGCACCAGTTGTACGACGCAAAACCCCCATTCCAGCAAAGAGTACACCAAATCCAGTTGCCAAATCCCTTTTCGAACCAGAGAGAGCCCCAATTGCAGCAAATAGGACCCCTTTTCCATTTCTTCCCAGTTTAGAAGACGAAGCTTATGTTGTTGTCAGGAACTTTGTGCGCATCTTTCCTTCATGGAAAGATTATACCGCAGACACAGAACAATTTCCAGTCTTCCTCCGCAACTTACGCGTAAGTAATATACTAATGTTATTCATGGTCATTACTACATATGTTTCTGCTGACAGAAGACACAAGATTTCATTCTTTTAAATAGGCGAGGAGCAAACTGGATTGTGATGACGAGCAAGAGTTGGTTGCGCTTTTCAAGCACTCATTGATGAAGTATCGTTCCTACCTGAGGCAAGCGCACTTCGATGGCAAGCCTCTGAACGAATTTTCTGTAAAGTCTCCGGTGCTACATTTATCCGACGCTGACTGGAATAATCTTGTTACACATTGGTCTCAGCTGTAGCTTAAGGTACTGTCTATGGTATCACATCACAATTTGAACTACATTTCTGCATTTGCCTTAATGTCTCACTTGTACGAAAACTGTTAGCAGAAGAACA
>NW_025227126.1:0-3675 GCF_018294505.1 Triticum aestivum | reverse complement strand
GCAAGATTTCCCTACAAAAGAGATTTGCAATATGTGAAGCATCGTCTATCTTGTTGCAAGGAATGAAATGTGCCATCTTAGAAAATCGGTCCACAACGACAAACACGGAATCCTTTCCATTTTGAGTTCTAGGCAAACCAAGTACAAAATCCATACTAATGTCTTCCCATGGTTGATAAGGAATAGGAAGAGGCATGTAAAGACCATGAGATTGAGCTTTGGACTTAGCTTTGCGACATGTAGAGCATCGGGTGGTGAAGCGTGAGACGTCGCGGAACATCTTGGGCCAAAAGTAGTTCTTGGAGAGCGTGGCGAAAGTCTTTTCGCGTCCAAAGTGTCCCATGAGTCCACCTCCATGAGCCTCTTGCAAAAGTAGCAAACGAAGAGAAGACTCGGGAATGCATAGTTTGTTAGCTCTCATAAGATAACCATCCTTAATGTAATATTGTTCCCAAGATGTATGCGTCAAACATTTAGCATAATGAGCTGCAAAAGATTATTAGCATACAAGTCTTTTATGTGCTCAAAGCCGATAACATTCAACTCAAGTTTAGTGACAAGCGTGCATATGCGTGAAAGTGCATCGGCAACTACATTTTCCTTACCCTTAATGTACTTGATCACATATGGGAAAGATTCAATAAATTCACTCCATTTGGCATGTCGCTTGTTCAACTTAGTTTGACCTTTTAAGTACTTAAGCGTTTCATGATCGGTATGGATGACAAACTCATGAGGTCTAAGATAATGTTCCCAAACATGTAGTACACGTACTAAAGCATACAATTCTTTGTCATATGTGGGATAGTTAAGTTGAGCACCGGAGAGTTTTTCACTAAAATATGCAATGGCTCATTTTTCTTGCAATAAAACTCTGCCAATTCCGGTACCACTTGCATCACAATGAACCTCAAAAGTTTTGTCAAAGTTAGGCAAAGCAAGAATCGGAGCATGAGTAAGCAAAGACTTGAGCTCATCAAAAGCGGTTGATTGCAAAGTTCCCCAAACAAAAGGAGTATTCTTCTTACTCAAAGCATGCAAAGGGGCGGCAATAGTGCTAAAGTTTTTGACAAAGCAACGATAAAAACCTGCAAGACCAAGGAAACTTCGCACTTGTTGTAAATTGGTGGGTTGGGGCCAAGTTTTAATTGCTTCAATTTTAGTTTCATCAACATGGACACCCTTGGAAGAAACAACAAAACCCAAGAAAACCACTTTGTCAACACCAAATGTGCACTTTTTCATGTTGGCATAAAGACTTTCCTTGCGAAGAGTTTGTAAAACAGCCCTAACATGATCAAGATGCTCTTTTATGGTTTTGCTAAACACAAGGATATCATCGAAGTAAACCACAACAAAGACACCAATGTAAGGTCGAAGTACATGATGCACAAGACGCACGAAAGTTCCGGGTGCCTCCAATAAACCCATAGGCATGATTAACCACTCATATAAGCCAAATTTGGTTTTGAAAGCAGTTTTCCATTCACCACCTTCTTGAATGCGGATTTGATAATAACCACTTTTAAGATCAATCTTTGAGAAAAAGTTGGCTCCACTAAGTTCATCAAGCATATCATTTAAGCGAGGAATGGGATGCCTATAGCGAACGATGATAGCATTTATAGGTCTACAATCGGAACACAAGCGGAAACTTCCATCGGGCTTAGGCACAAGTATAACAGGAACGGCACAAGGGCTTAAGCTTTCATGTACATGACCGTTGTCGATTAGTTGTTGTACTTGCCTTTGAATCTCCTTGGTTTCTTCGGGATTGACACGGTATGGGGCTTTGTTTGGAAGTGGCGCTCCGGGGATGAGGTCGATTCGATGCTCAATGCCTCGTAGAGGAGGTAGACCCGGAGGTAGCTCATCGGGGAAAACATCTTGAAATTCCTGCAAAAGAGATTGAAACACCAAAGGTAGCTCATGAATGGTGTTAGTTTTTGATTCTCCATCCTTGCACACAAGGACAAAGTGCATCACACTCGATGGGTTCTCACACACTTCTCTCATCTCACTTTTGGTGGCAAATAGGATGAGGTTTTTCTCTCTAGGCGAAGAGGCGCTCAAGTTTGGCTTGTGGCTCTCACTCACTTTTGGGTGGGTCACTTTCTCACTCTTCTCTCTATGGTGGGTGGCTTGCTTGTCGGCTATCACTTGACTAGGAGACATAAGTCGTAGTACATATTCTTTTCCTTTCATCTTGAAGCTATAGTGGTTGGTACGCCCGTTGTGGAAGACACCATGGTCGAATTGCCATGGTCGACCAAGAAGGAGGTGGCAAACGATCATTGGGACCACATCACACTCCAAAGTGTCCTCATATGCACCGATTTTGAAGGATACTTGGACCATATGCTCAACTCGTATAGTGCCTGATAGAGGCGGAGGTGTCCCGTCTTTCGATGAGATGATGGATTTCGCTTTGGTGGAAGTCGACTTTGACGATCCGACTACGAACGTGCGAGGACGTCGCGCCTTAGCAATCGCTAAACCAACTCCGAGAGGTTATTGACCACGCTAGAGCACGATCAACCTGACCACGAGGGTCTGTTTCCTGCGAGCAAACGAAGAACAAGCAAGAAACTGAGATTGCAATCTGGATATTGCGAATATAAGATGAAAGCTTTATTGATCAAGGTGGGGTTCTGTGACGCCTTTGTCTGGTCGTTGAACACAAACGAAGTACGCGAAGTTGCAGCTATGACGAACTTTTAATCTAAACAAAACCCCAGGAAAAGCTACTAGATGGATCTACTTATATAGGAGCAAGGGGTGGCGGCCAAGGAGGTGGGAGGACGTCCCAAGGCAGCCTAAAACTAAATCTAGGTCGTACAAGGCCAATGGGCCCAAGTGGAGGTGATGTAACACCTTTGGACTTGTAGTTTGACTCGGATTCTGCTGCAGCATCAGATTGTTTCGTCCACAACTCAACGCTCCGGACGAATTTTAAGGTGATTCCAATTGGGTTGGAAAGTGCACGAAATCTAGTTTCCAACAAAAAAAGAATCACCCAATTCGGAGTCCGTATGAAAAACGTGTGTGCGTTTTGAGTCAGGTATGTCTGTGCAGTCCGAATCTGAATCCAGAACGTGAGAGACTTGGACTCTATCTTCTCTTGGGCCAAAAGTGACGTGAGAGAACTTTTTGGACAGCAAATAAACATCTCTTTCCTTATCTTCATATGTGGATTGTACAAATGTCCCATACACCTGCAATTAGACAAAACACAAAAGTGTGTGAAGTATTTTTGTTCTGGATAACATAAATAGATTATTGAATAGTTTGCACTAGAAATCACCTGACAAATATGCATATATGCAATATTTTTGGTCATATCCAAGGTAGCCATGTCCTCATCATCCTCCCCTTCTTGAAAATAAAGCCGTCCTCGGCGTTGCTTAATCTGAAATGTGGCTAACAAAAGAGACAAGGTGTACATGTTGTATATGTATATGTCATCCATTTTTACTTCCCTTGATTTTTGCATATATGACACATGAATAGATGAGTAACTTGCATAGTTCATAAAATCTAAAGCCAAAAAATTAGCACAAGAAGTAGAAGGCATGAAAATATTGCAACTCAGTTTGCACATATAAGTGAAGCTCTTATTCATTTCAAAAGATTAACAATGTTCATCATTAAACCATCCCAACATTGGTGAATAAA
>NW_025227125.1:0-3793 GCF_018294505.1 Triticum aestivum | reverse complement strand
GAAATCCCTATGGGGGAGGTGGCCAACTTCCTCAACGAAGATACTACAATAATGGGTCTTTCGGCTGGGTGTGTTGGCCACGACATCCACTTTACCGGGTTACAGAGAGACCAATATTATGGTTCTTGGGAAATGTTCCAACCATCAAGTCTGCCTGAGATTCAGATCTGGTTGGTGTCAGAATATTCCAGACTCATCAAGTCTAGAAGGAAAAACGAAAGTTTGCAACACAAATCGACGATATGACGTTGCGAGATTCTTGGGGGATGAACTACGATAGCAAGCTCCAAAACATGAACTAGTTCTGCTACAACATGTGAACACGTTGTTCAAGACAAGCATGACCACATAGTAGTCTTATAATAAAACACTACCAAGTTCTGGTAGGGAACCATCATCAAGGATATCAAAGTCTTTACGCAAGTCCATGGATTAGATCCCAAGCATAGACTTCTCTTCCTTGAACAAATCAACTAGTGGCTTGGTGTGCTAGGGACACATATGGAGTGGAGGTAGCGAGCCCGTCAAACCATAGCATACTTCGCACGTGCATGACTGACTTGGGATGGTACCAGAGGAAACAAAAACAATCTTTCTCAAGCTCATGGCGGCAACTTGCACCAGATGCACGTGAATCAAGAAGTCACTTCTTTCATCCAACATATACTTCATGACGGGACATGAAGATAATGCCTTCTACAAGTTTCCAACACTAGCCGAATGTTCAACACGAATCATGGAGAAGATGAAAATGTTGTCAATGGGCTCAACAATAATCCATCAAGGCTTCCCTAAAGATGGAATTCCACAATTATGTGAACAAGGAGATAACATTGGTCAGGCCAAAAGATGTAATGGTATATGCTCGAGGGAACAACCACGAGTAAGACAACATTACGAACATTGTTGGTTCTGATTTCATTTGAGGATAACCCATACTCAAATCAAAGATTTGTTAAGATGATAGGTCCATTAACTGATAACGAGGGTCAATCAATGAAGATACTATCTTTCTTCAACACGCATACAAGATATCCCATAAAATGAACTAAGTCAGACAAGCTTTTATCTTCCAACTCTCCAAGTTGTTGTTTGGCTTAACCAGCTAGCTCAGGGGTATCCAACACAGATTCTTGGAGAAGGGGGTGGTTACAAGAAACCAACTTGATCACGAACTCAACATAGCGGTCAAGTGACAACCTGGTAACACTTCCGAGAAGACATTTGGAAAATCATGAACCACCGAAATGTTATTAAGCTCGGGAGCAATCTTGCTTTTCAGGCAAGACGATATGATCGAAAGAGCGAGAGATTGACACAATCCTAACTCATTGATCGAAGAGTGCACCAGGAAATATGGACTAGGTAGCACGATCAACCTTAGGATGATGATTCAATAACCAACACGCTAAGAATGAAATTATTGTCCATTAGCTACCAAGCAATGGAGTTGCTAGGAGTATTGATTTCACGCATCACAGTTCACTTGTCGGCATTCTGGTTACAATAACACGGAACCGAGGAATTAAACAATGATGGCGAGAAGTATCACTGCGTCAAGAATTCATAAGAGATGGTGCAATTCTCATGACAATCCTGACATAAAGGGGGTAATACTCCAGGATAGAACAGAGCAAAAGCTGGATTGGCATTTGATCTGCAGAGCACAACTACTTTGACCCAATCCTGGATATGGATGAGGTACTGGAGTTTGTTTCTCCTAGTCATCCTGGAATAGAATGGCTTGACGGACCACAAGAGTAATAGGCATCGATAAACATGATTGCACCACTACTCCTGACTATCAATTGATAGACGAAGGTCAGAAGACAACTAAAGAGGGACAACTCAAAAGAACATACGATTTTGTGAGTTGTGGATGCATAGATTAGTATGTCGAGCAAAGCTCAACATATTTCTTCCAGATAACCCATGAAGGAAGGTAGAACTGGCAGAGTCACAATATAGAATTGAGAACTCATCAAGAGCACTCCGGTTGTGATCTTTTGGTTCAAAGAACTTCTGTCATAAGCGACTCACAATATTTGGAAGAAGGAAATACCAGGACCTCGAGGACTATCACAAAGGTTACTAATATCCTAAGGGAACTAGCAAACACTATCAACACTGAAGTAAGTAGTGTGAGTCTCGGGTTCAGAAACCCAGGAGTAGAGTGCCTACTAACTAAGTGGCATCACGGGATGCTTTCGAGAATAATGTCCAGAATCATCACACTGGAAATACAGAACATGGCCAGATTACTAGGTGATACTCTAAGATACCTAGGGTCATAATAATAGCTCCAACATATATGTCGAGGCAATAGAATACCTCAACTCACCGATTAGTGTGGTTGATCTGGCACAAAGGATCTTCAGAACGGTAAGAAGGAATTTGCAAATGCATCAGACTATGTAGAAACCTGGGATGACTCGGACAACATAACGGCTGGAAATGCTCAAAAGATTTGAGACATCCTACAAAATGGTGGCATAACCACTCGATCGTCATAATATCAAGGTTCTGAGATCAACTATGAATATACAGAGATAGTAGAAACTGAACTGAGGCTTAAATCCAACAATCTTATAGGTCTATAGATTAGTAACACGTGATCCTGATAGACAGAAGAGAAAGCCTAGTTCTTAACCCCGTAGAAAAGAAGAGGTTGACTCAGATCAGAAGGCCATAAGGTATAAGGAGTAAAAGAGCCTTACGTTCCATCCCACAATCAATTCCCTTATATAACTAAAGAATTTCTAGACTCAACTTCGACCAGTTTGGCTTGGTAATCCTACAGGCAGTCAAGCTCTGACACCAAAGCTGTCAGGACCCCGATTCAATGGCACACAGATCTAGCATGTAACACTTCATATCACTTTGCGGCCTCACGCACGGTATTCCCATGGGTGTTGCCTTAACAGGCCCGGGACCGTTTGCGCCCTTTGGCACACGTATATGATAATGTCGCTAGCATCCATATGACAAGGAGCCCGGGCTGACATGGCTAGTCATAAACCCAAAGTGGCACTAACTTACAGGGACAGGCATACATGACCCAACAATGAACGTGTCAGTCATCAGCGAGTGAATCCAGGCTGTAGCAACTGGGCTAGCAGGACTCCAGAGAATCTGGGCTGTAGCAGGCTAACAGGACTCCGGTAGACACCGCATGACATTTCTCTGAAGGGACAGACACATGAACGAAGAAGGACACATGCCGGCCAACCTAAGTGTTCCGGAGTAGTAGCAAGCTACCATGGCTCAGTGGAAGCACTAGGAGACATTTCCCGGTAAGAGAGGCTACCAAGGATAAACAACTAGATAGTCAGATCCCATACATATCAAGCATTTCAATAACATACACACAATATGCTCGATGTGTGCAAATACAACATGGCATCACAACATGACTCTACAACTCAAGTATTTTATTCAATAGGCTCTGAGGAGCGAGATATTACAAACATGGGTCTCATGACCCAACATTCAAAGCACACAAGTCAAAGCACAAGCGGAAGCTTAACATGTCTGGGTACAGACATCTATAAATGAAAAAGGCTGAGAAGCCTGACTATCTACCAGATCCTGCCGAGGGCACAAGATCGTAGCTGAGGTAACAAGCTAAACGTTAAAGTCCATGAGGAACTACTAATGAGACTGAGGTCTCTCTGCAAAACATAAAATAGGCAAATGTGAGTACAAATGTACCCAACAAGACTTACATCAGAACTAACTACATATGCATCATTATCAACAAAGGGGTTGGTGGAGTTTAACTGCAGCAAGCCAG
>NW_025227124.1:0-3822 GCF_018294505.1 Triticum aestivum | reverse complement strand
ATAAACCCAAGAATCATAATCTTCATTTTTCACATATTTAGGAGGAGGACCGGCATGATTCAAATGAGTAGAGGGGATCGGTCCTCTATACACCGGGGGTTCCACATGGGCAAAGATGCCGGTGCCATTTCTACCACTAGTAGATGGACTCTTTTCATTGTTAGCTTCCCCCTTATTGGAGTTAGCATCCGTCACCTTGTTAGTGGGATCACCCACTTTCATTGGTGAGGTAGATAGTTTAAGTCCCTCTAGAAATTCAGTAAACATGCTTTTAACCTCGGCCGTCATGGAGGTTTTCAATGTGTCTAAAGCCACATTGAATTCCTCACGTGAGACCGAGGTTACCCCTTCGGCCGAAGATGAGATGGGATTCACACCGGAGTGTTCCTCCGCACCGTCGTTGACGTCAACCATACTCTTCGGACGGCAAAGTCCTTAATAGAGAGACGAGGCTCTGATACCAATTGAAAGGATCGATATGCTTGACTAGAGGGGGGGTGAATAGGCAACTAACAATTTTTTAGCTTTTCTTTACCAATTTAAACTTTGCAACAAAATAGGTTGTCTAGATATGCAACTATGTGAGCAACCTATATGATGCAATACCAACTAACTCAAGAGCAAGCAAGGGATATAACACAAGTAGGCTTGCAAGAGTAAAGGCACGAAATAACCAAGAGTGGAGCCGTTGGAGACGAGGATGTGTTACCGGAGTTCCTTCCTTTAAGGGGAAGTACGTCTCCGTTAGAGCGGAGTGGAGGCACAATGCTCCCCAAGAAGCCACTAGGGCCACCGTATTCTCCTCACGCCCTCACACAATGCGAGATGCCGTGAATCCACTATTGGTGCCCTTGAAGGCGGCAACCGGACCTTTACAAACAAGGTTGGGGCAATCTCCACAACAATTGGAGGCTCCCAACGAAACCACGAAGCTTCACCACAATGAAATATGGCCACGAGGTGACCTCAACCGTCTAGGGTGCTCAAGCACCAAGAGTAACAAAATCCACACTAGAAAGTATGGGGGAAGTAAATATCCTTTGGTGGAAGTGTAGATCTAGGTCTCCTCCTTCAAACCCTAGCACATCAACAAGTTTGAGTTGCTAGAGAGAGAGATCGGGCAAGAGAGCTTGAGAGCATCAATGGTGGAGTGAGAGAGGTAAGAGATGGGCGTGGTAGGTGGAGGAACCACCTTATATAGCAACCCACTAGAATCCAACCGTTACTGCGTTTTCAGTACTGCAGCGGTACAACCGCTCCTTGTCCCAGTACAACCGGGACTCACGATGTAACTGCAGAATGCTACCAGGCGGTACAACCGGGCCATCGGGCGGTAGTACCGGTCATTAGCAAATAACCGGACCAACCGCCCAGCTACCGCACAACTACCGCACCGAAACAGAACGGAGTCACCCTTGAGGGCGGTAGTTGGGCGGTGCAGGGCCGGTGCAACCGCCTGGTCTTGATCGCTTGAGCGGCTAAGGAATGAGCGGAAGAACCGCTCGAACCTCCGGTTGTACCGGTTGAAAAGGAACAACCGGACCAACCGGGCCACCACCGCCCAGCCACCGCATCAAAACAGAAGCCTGACCGGTACATGGGCGGTGCATGGCCGGAACAACCGCTGCTGGACTATGCAGAGTCAGATGGCGGTACCACCACCCGGAGGCAGCGGTACCACCGCTCGACAGCAATAGAGTAGCGTCAAGAGCCAGCGGTACAACCACTCGGACGAGCGGTACAACCGCTGGGAACACACAGCAAGGATTAGATGAAGATGGAGGCACTCTCTCTACAAGAAAAGGGGGGATGGAGGTGAACGTGAATGGACTCCCCTATTCTATCCATAGTGGATTCCCTCTAGAGTGTACGAGATCCCTACGACCAAAGAGATAAAAGCGTAGAGGATTCCATCTTCAAATGATTCCTTCGAGAGAGAACCACTAACCGATGAAAGCCTAATTATTGAGAACCTGAAACAATTAGCACAGGACTAGACCAACAAAGGGTTGTCATCATCATCCAAAACATAAGGTAGGGAAATGCCCTTTCACCTGGGGTGGGCTTTGGTTTCTTGGTGATTGGATCGGCCGACTTACGAGAGCTCGCCCGTTTAGCTCGGACAAAGGTTTTTGCGAGAGCCGGACTATCCCAAAATTTTGCTTGGGTTTCCAGGCGCTTTCCATCGCACAATACTTCTGTACTATGATTGCCAAGTCAGCAAAGTGTACTATGTCACGACGACTTATAGCGTTAAGGATTCCTTTGTCCGTGCAGTTTTTGCAGAAAAGTGAGACTGCGTCCTCCTCCCGATAGTCCTTGACCTTATTTAGCACAAGGAGGAATCTGGCCCAGCAGTGATGTACTGTGTCCTAGGGCTTTTGTCTGATATGGGAGAGACGGTTTAAGTCTGGGTGGGTGGGCGTAGCTGAATCCGGATTCTGGTCCGATCTAGCGCCCAAGGGCAGGGGAGCTTCCGAGTTTGACAGCTCGGGATCCGGGGTGCTGCCCAATTTTTCCGGCCCAATACCCGATTCTAATTCCGGGGTCTGGGTCATGTCTTCCCTTGAACGGGTGTCCAGCTCAGGGAGCTCGGTGATCCGGACATAATTCGTCCTCAAAATAGAGGGGTGATCCATATGTGGCTCCTCCCCTACCGCTATCTCATGGGTGGCCGCCGGGAATTTAATGTCCCTTTGGTCAGGTTTAAGCCCGATCCGGTCATAGTCTGTGGCGACTCCCAAAGCGGCGATGCGATCCAAGAGCTTGTTAAGGGAGGAGAGCTCTATGGGATCCATCTGTTTGGCGAGTTCCAAATTGACATGGAGGCTATGCGTGATGACTCGAGAGGTCATCGTCGGTGCGACAACCGATGGGGCAGCCGTAATGAAGTCGCCAAGTCGGAGAGTTTGGCCTAGAGCCAGCGCTCCCCCAGAGGTGATGTTGTCCTTGACAATGAGACGGGCCATCGAGCCTTGCAGTGACGAAACAGAGGAACTCTCAATGAAAGCACCAATGTTGGTGTCAAAACCGGCGGATCTCAGGTAGGGGGTCCCGATCTGTGCGTCTTAGGCCGATGGTTATAGGAGACAAGGTACACAATGTTTACCCAGGTTCGGGCCCTCTCGATGGAGCTAAAACCCCACTTCCTGCTTGATTGATATTGATGATATGGGTAGTACAAGAGTAGATCTACCACAAGATCGTAGAGGCTAAACCCTAGAAGCTAGCCTATGATGATTATGATTGTGATCGTTCTTCTAAGGACCAACCCCTCCGGTTTATATAGACACCGGAGAGGGCTAGGGTTTACATGGAGTCGGTTACAAGGAAGGAAATATAATATCCAGATCGCCAAGCTTGTCTTCCACGCAAAGGAGAGTCCCATCCGGACACAGGACAGAGTCTTGAGTCTTGTATCTTCACGCTCCCACAGTCCGGACAAAGTGTATAGTCCGGCTGTCCGGATACCCCCTAATCCAGGACTCCCTCAATAGGGGGGCGTGCCCAGTAGGGGGGAGCCCCCCTATCTCCTGGCCTCCTCGAGGATCTTCTGACGTGAACTCCAAGTCTCCAAGATGATATTCTTCCAAAAAACCACGCTGCCGAAGGTTTCATTCCGTTTGGACTCCGTTTGATATTCCTTTTCCTCGAAATACTGAAACATGCAATAAAACAGCAATATGGGCTGGGCCTCCGGTTAATAGGTTAGTCCCAAAAGTAATATAAAAGTGTATAATAAAGCCCGTAATCATTCAAAACAGATAATAAAATAGCATGAATGCTTCATAAATTATAGATACGTTGGAGACGTATCAGCAT
>NW_025227123.1:0-4627 GCF_018294505.1 Triticum aestivum | reverse complement strand
AGAGAGAGAGAGAGAGAGAGAGAGAGAGAGAGAGAGATCAAACACATAGCTACTGGTACGTACCCTCAGCCCCGAGGGTGAACTACTGCCTCCTTGTCATGGATAGCACCGGGATGATGAAAATGGCCACCGGTGATGGGTTCCCCCTCTGGCAGGGTGCCGGAATGGACTCCCGAGAGGTTTTTGGTGGCTATAGAGGCTTGCGGCAGCGAAACTCCCGATCTATCTTCGTTATCGATGTTTTTAGGGTACGTAGGCTTATATAGGCGAAAGAAGTTGGTAGGGGGATCCTCGAGGGGCCCACGAGAGGGTAGGGCGCGCCAGGGGGTGGGCGCGCCCCCCTATCTCGTGGCTTCCTCGATGCTCCCCAGGCTTGCACTCCAAGCTTCCTCGATGCCCCCCAGGACGTTGCTGAAGGTTTCATCCCGTTTGGACTCCGTTTGATATTCCTTTTCTTCGAAATACTGAAACAGGCAATAAAACAGCAATATGGGCTGGGCCTCCGGTTAATAGGTAAGTCCCAAAAGTAATATAAAAGTTTATAATAAAACCCATAATCATTCAAAACAGATAATAAAATAGCATGAATGCTTCATAAATTATAGATACGTTGGAGACGTATCAGACCCTACCCTAATGGAACTCGAAGGTCCCACCAAGGATAGAAGCGCATATTGGAGACGCTTTTGCAAGGTGGATATCATTACATTGTACCATTACATAATAGTTGGGGATACATACAAGAGGCATACAATGCCACATGAATACAACAACGTCATACATAAGAGAAACATCCGACTACAGATGAAACACAAACAGAAACTCAACGGCATCCACCCTGCTAGTCCAGACTGCCGACCTGGAACCTATCCCCTGATCGAAGAAGAAGCAGAAGGAGAACTCCAAACAAGTAAACATTGCTCTCACATCATGATCATCGCATGAACTATACCTACAACTGTTGTTGTAGTAATCTGTGAGCCACGAGGACTCAGCAATCCCATTGCCATGGGTATCAAAACTAGCAAAGCTTAAAGGGGTAAGGAAAGGATAGGTGAGGTTGCAGCAGCGACTAAGCATGATATGGTGGCTAACTTATGAATACAAGAATAAGATGAGAAGCTACGCAAACGGTCGCAAACTAGTAATGATCAAGAAGTGATCCTGAAACTACTTGCGTCCAAACATAACCCAGACCGTGTTCACTTCCCAGACTCCGCAGAGAAGAGGCCATCACGGCTACACACGCGGTTGATGTGTTTTAATTAACTCAAGTGTCAAGTTCTCTACAACCGGACATTAACAAATTCCCATCTACCACATAACCATGGGCACGGCTCTCGAAAGTTTAAACCCTACTGGTGTGTCCCAACTTAGCCCATTATAAGCTCTAACGACCAACAAAGGATATTCCTTTCTCCCAGGAAGACCCAATCAGTCTCGGAATCCCGGTTACAAGACATTTCGGCAATGGTAAAACAAGGCCATCAAGACCGCCCGAATGTGCCGACAAATCCCGATAGGATCTGCACATATCTCGTTCTCAGGGCACACCGGATGGGCAAGACGTCGGGTTGGCATAGACCCTGGTTGTCCAAGGGGCACCGGACATCGCCCGGTTCGGACCAACACTTAGAGAAGCATTGGCCCGGGGGGATTAAAATGAAGATGACACTCGGGTTAATTACTCCCAAGGGAAATGAAATAGGTTGTTAGGCAAAAGTAAAACCAAAGTTGGGCCTTGTTGGAGGAGTTTTATTCAAAACTAACTATCAAGGAGTTCCCATACACCCGGCCGCATAAGGAACGCAAAATCAAGGAACATAACAACGGTATGACAGAAACTAAGGCGGCAAGAGTGGAACAAAACACCAGGCATAAGGCAGAGCCTTCCACCCTTTACCAAGTATATATATGCATTAATTAAATAAGTGATATTGTGATATCCCAACATAATCCTGTCCAACATGGAGCAATATTCAACTTCGCCTGCAACTAACAATGCTATACGAGGGGTTGAGCAAAGCAATAACATAGCCAAACAATGGTTTGCTAGGAAGGGTGAAAAGGTTAGAGGCTGGCATGGCAATTTGGAAGGCTTCATAAACAAGTGATAGGTAGCGCAGCATAGCGATAGAACGAAGCAACTAGCATAGCAATGATAGTAGTGAGATCCAGGGTAACGGTCATCTTGCCTGAAATCCCGCAAGGAATAAGAATGAGTCCATGAAGAACACGAACGGATGAAGACGAACCAAGCGTAGACGAACGAATCCTCATGATCGCAACGAAACAGGAACTATCGAGAAGAAGCACAACCGGAAAGAAGCAAACACCAAGGTAAACACACAACACATAAACATGACATGATGCACAACCAAACATGATGCATGACAAAGGCTATATGATGCTACTCATGGCAAGAGATGATGCATACAAGAACAACACATCAAAGCAAGTTTAAATGAGGCCGGAAACAACATATAACAAATCTGGTAAGTCCTCGTATGCAAATTTCAAAATTGGTCCAGATCTGAATAAATCTTATGTTCAAGTAGTTAAACAGAAAATTAAAATGCACCATGATGACCTACACGAAATTCTAGTCAAGTTACATATAAAGTTCATTTAATTCGGAGCTACGGCCTAGAAGATACGAGCAAAACAAGTTAAACATGGCGTTGATGCAAAATGCATTCAAACATCAAGCAAACACTCTCAAAACAAGGGTTCAACATGACATTATGAAACTGCATGCAATTCTAAGCAAGTTGCATATAGAGCATGCTCAAAACGGAGCAACGGTGCAACACATTCACTCGAAACAATATATAACAACAATCTGCCCAAAACAGCAAGTATGCACTTTGCAGACATAAAAACAACATGCTATAGGTATCATATGAGCATACACTGGACATTCACTTCATGTACAGATAACATACTTCAAATATCATTAAGGTTTAGGTTCATAAGCATCAAGATTAAACCAATATGATCAATGCAAAAAAGCAACTTTATAGCACAGGAGCATATACATGAGCAGAGTTAATATGATGGCAACTTGAGAGGAAGAAAGAGACAAGCTACAGCAAGTAAACTTAGCAACCAAGGACATGGCGTCAAGGTACACATAACAAAGGGAAATAACATACTGGCATCATATGCATATGGCTCATGGATTAGTGGGAACCAATATGACAAGATTGAATGTTGAAACAGTTTTAGCGAGTGTAAAACAACAACATTATCATAGCAGGTTTGCAAGCATGGAACATAGGCATATGATCTCCAAAATTAACAACCATGGCATTTTAACAAAGTGCTCATAACATACTTCAAAACATGTAATTGGAGAATCTCCAGGAGAGGCATGTATCACTCAATAACAAGCTCACAACAAGGCATCATGAAGTTAAAAGAAATCTGGAACAGCATATAGGCATCTTCATGGCAATGAAGACATATGCTACAAGAGATATATAGGGCATCAAAAAGGCATGGCATGATATACCATAATACATACATCAAAACATGTCAAGTAAGCATCTCCAGATAATGCATGGCTTAATTGGTATCATCAAGCAAAAATGGCAACATGATATAGCAGTTTCAGCATTGACAGAACATTAACAGCAAGTAGCCCACTTCACAAGCTTCATAAACTCACTACAATGCATATAAAAATACATTGATTGCACCCCTGTAAATATGGAAAAAATATGCTCCTAAAACATGTAGACGTCATGCCCATAGGATGCACACACAAAATGCAACAAAAATGACAAATCAGCAAGTTACAACAGTTTTCAGCAGTTAACAGCAACATGCACTTTTGCAACAGGGATGAAAAAATCAATATGCACCCTAACATGAATGCAAATTACACCAACATGCAGAGCATGAGGAGCAGAACATGTGCATATCAAGATCATCATTATAGCATCCACGGGGACAAAGTTGTGGCACTCACAAGATGCACAAATGATGTTAACAACCAGCAGATTCCAGCAGTATATATCACATAGTAGTTTTGCAACGAAGATTAAGGCACCAATATGTACAGGAACATGAATGCAAACCACTCCATCATTAATATCACTCTGAGATGAACATTTTGACATATTATACATGCAAATCAGAGCAACATGCATCAAGTTATGGCCATGCAAACAAGCACACATGATGTTAAAATCCTGGGGACTTGGCAGATTTTTACCCTCGCGAAAAGTGGATGGGGACGTTCCGGGACGGAGAGATCCGGGCGTGGGGGAGGCGTTTGGATGGTTGACTTGGGCAATCCGGGACGACGTCATCCAGATCTGAGCCCCGAGAGCTTCGGTGACGGCGGCGAGTCCGGTGACGACGGGCGACGATGGCGAAGTCGGGGACGACCGGAGGAGGCAGGTCCGGGCTGGATCTCGCCGGATCTGGCCGGATCCCAGCGAGGGGCATCGCGGGGAGGCGGTGCAGGCGACGGGCGGCGGGGAAGCGACCGGAGCGGGGCGGCGCCGGCAAGGGAGGCGCGCGGGGGCATTGGGTCGCCGGCGACAGGAAGGCAAGGCGGCGCCATGCGGCGGAGGCGCGCTCCGGCACGGGGCGGAGGGAGCCCGCCGGCGCTGGGGTG
>NW_025227122.1:0-5047 GCF_018294505.1 Triticum aestivum | reverse complement strand
GTAGCCGCATTGCTTTATCGGCGGGTCCGCAATTGCTATCTTCTTCAATCTCATGTAAGCATCATCATACGTATTCAATCCCAGCCAGTCCGGAAGGCCGATCCCAATGGTGGAGAAGGGGTCTACCGGAACGTCCGCACTACTGTGGATGTTGTGCAAAATGATGGTGGTATCCAGCCGGACGTATGCAAGCCAATCTTTGTTGGCACCGACCCAGACCTATATATAAGACGGTGGGCAGCGGAGAAATTACGGGATGGAAATGGAATAACTAAGTTCTACATGATCAAACTCCATTACTGACCTGCTCATCGGACAAAATCCGACTAACTCTCAATGTCGACAACTCTAGCGACAGTCAACGTGCAACCATGGCCACGGAGCGGTGGACTGTTGAAGGATTGTCCCATAGAATAACCTTCTCCTCGAGGACGCATGGAAGACCAACAAGCATGGCCTTTTCCCAAGCCTGTTTAAGCACCGTCTTGAAAAAGTTGGTGCAGGAAGCACCGAGTCTTGCAGCGCTGAGGACGTCGGAGCAGCGTGCGATTTCTCCCAGAGGATCGTCGTCCAAGGTCTCCCAGCCCCGATGAGGAGGAGAACTGCCTTGCGAATCCATGGGAGCAGCGACGAACTGCCTTCTCTTTGGGGGGAGGGGAACTGGCGAGGAGGAGATAAGAGCGTAGTAACCGCAGGGCCTCGTCCCTTCCAACTATAGATCGTTCCTTAGCGAAGCGGTGAGGCTACTATTTACTACTAGTACTAGCATTATGGAACGTTATGGGATTGCATTATACTGTAAATAATAGCACTAGTAAGAAATTTTTGGCACTAGGTAGTAGTTTTTGGCGTGGATTAAGAAATTTTGGGTCTGTTTTTGCTATTTTTTGTACACGCCAACTAGTGTCAAAAAACGTCTTACATTATGTGACGGAGGAGTACGTACTCGTACTGTAGCAGTACTAGTACTACTTTTTCTCAACTAGTAGTGCGATGTACTGTACTTCTAGTCTAGTCTAGTATAGTGCACCAAATTTGAACTCTAGAATCTCAGGGCCAAGGAGCTACAGTTGGAAGTGGAGGGTACTACTGTTCTCTAGAACCATCGCTGTACTATCAATGCAGGGAAAGTACACCTGCGTAGTGGCCTAGTGGGTACTCTCGGTGCTCTATTCAGCCGCTCCTCTCACGTAGCTGGCCTACTCAGCCGCTCCTCACACGCACACAGTAGCAGCATGTTTATAAGCGATGGTTACTGCAGGGGCAGAACATTTGAATTACTTGATACAACGAGACTAGGCTTTCCGCTTCCATTTGGGGAGGTGTAATGGATCTCGTCGAACTTTGTTAGTACTTCCTTCTTTATGTATGAGATGAAGCAAAGCTTTTGCCTCCGTTTAAAAAACCACGTCAAGAGGAATTTCTTTTATAGTAGAGCCGATAATGGAGTGAAGTCCATGCGTGCAACACCACAAGCTACAAAGTAGTAGTAGAGCACTTTACGTACAGAGCCATATTGCACAGTTCCCAATGCCCCACCAGGCATTTCTGTCTCCTCGGGCTTAATTAGGAGGCGCTAGTTTAAATTTAAATATGCTACTAGCTGATGAGGAAGCTGCAAGCGAGGTGCGGCTAGGGAGAGCATGCGAGCCACCGGATGCTGGGAAGGAAAACCCGTTCACGTGGCTAGGCCATCCAGTGCACCCATATTGTGGTGCCGCACGTCCGTTTGACTTCAAAACTAAAACTACCCATGTAAAATATTGGCTCGCAGCAAAGTTACTATTTTTAGAAAAAAGGCCGCCATGCGTTCAGCCAGGATCGAACCCACAAAACGAGGTATACACTCCCGCGACCACTAGTAGTACTCATTGTAGTACAACGCAACCTACAATCGCCTTTTATCGCTAGTAGTACGTACATTGTTCCTTACAAGAAACCCCTAATAATGCAAGAAACCACTAAAATGCCAAGAAACTACTACCACTTGCATATGTGGCAGAATTAAGATAAGACTACCTTATCAACCATTGTACATGCTCTTACCAACCAGCCCTACCAAGAAACAACTACTCTACAAAGTGCCGTTATAGGCACGTTTCAACCCATGTCCCTGTTTGGATACATTTTTTGTCAATCTAACCCTGCTATCCAAACACCACTTTGCTTAGAGTTAGTTCAGGGTTAGAATCTAACTCTATCCTCCGACAGGGCCCATGTCGCCCATTAAGTCAACGCCTTCTATTCGACCGGGCGTTATGACTTGTGGGACCTACATGTCAGTCTGCACAAAAATCCCCGAGTGACCTCCTACCTCCGGCCTGTCCACCTAGTCATCCTCAGCCATGGGATGCAGCTACCTTCACCGGTAAAAGGCGAGGTCAAAACCGCCGGTGGTGCGGAGCCCATGTTGCGGCAGCACGGATGTCAGCTCTGTCCAGGCGCTTGTCTGCAAGGTTTGCTAGCTAGATTGGCACGGCAGCGCGGCGGATTGCTCGTGCACGCCGCGCTAAGGACAGCCATCTGGCTCGAGCGAAGGCCAGCACGGCGGCTTGCTCGCTCGTGATTCACGCTCGGGCCAGCCTGCCAACCCATGCAGAGGCCAGTGCGGCATCCAGCCCGTCTGGCGGAGCGGCGGCCAACTCGCTCATCACCGGTGCCACCGACGAACACGCATCAGTACTATGTGAAGTAATATTCAGGAAAAATAATGATTTGAGGGGGAATAACAGGATAGAAGGTTAGATGTGGGTCCCTCGTGTCAACGGTCAAGTAAAATGTGTTGGATTAAGCTGCCTCGTCAGCACGGACGTGTGGGCCAACCCTGTTATAAATGGGTTTAAACGAACCTAATCGGTAGGAGTACTAGGTAGTAGTTTTTGGCGTGGATTAAGAAATTTTGGGTATGTTTTTGCTATTTTTTGTACAATAGATTCTTCCTAGGGCTGGTTGAAAGTGGTAGTTTTTTGTTAAATACTCTACATATTGTAAGTAGGAGTGAAAGTTAAGCTTTGGAAGCCAATAAGCAAGGATAGTTACATAGTGCATATGTGTACATGATTGAAAGTAAATATCAACCATGAGTGACTAATATCTTGATGGAAAACTCAAAACTATGGAATACTAGGAAAAAAATTCATGGTTGGAAATACTAGCAATGTTCATGTGCGTTGCGACGAATCATAATTAGAATAATACTTATTCACAAACTTGATACAAAACACTCTAATTTTGATATACAGATGTCACTTGAGATATATTATGTTTCAATTAGAATATATTCCTTGGGCTATTTTGGTGAGGTTAGGGAGGGATGTGGTTGGTTTTAAGATACTAATTATGGGTTTTTCTGCAAATTGGTAGACAAGTGGGATGTTGGTGAGAAAAGGCAACAAACTTACCTCACAGTTGTTAGATGTAGATCTACTTGTCAGAAATGACGGATGGCAGACACACCATCATCACCAACTTAGTCTTCTGTAGTAGTACTAGCAAGATCGGTGCATTGCACGGAACATTAAGATGCATTTTTTTGTAAAACACTTGTTGTGATTGACCCTTGCGAGAGTAATCCCATGTGTAAAAACTAATGATATCTCGAGAAATATGAGATAAGGTGAAGAGGAGTGGGGTGTGGGGGTGATTGGTGGTCGGACTGAGCGGAGGCATGGGGATTGACAATGCCGGCAGCGGCCACCAGGCCAGTTTGTTACAAAGGCTTCCTTTCTTAATTGCTCAACAATGAGGTTTGTTGGAGATAAGGATGAACGAGGGAAGGCCTTGTCTGCAAATGTGGAGAGGGGTGCGGGTATCTTTTAGTTTAGTTTCCATCCGTCAGATATAGATCGGACGATTTATATTGCAAGATGGCACACGTACCATCATCACCAGCTCGGTTTTTTATATGGGAAGAAATATAAGTATGGAGATACAAACGTATTATCGATACTTGCTTCCGTATACTAGCATCTACATTCTATTCAACGCCTCAGCATGTGGGGCCTTAGCACAATGACTTCTTGACTGTGTAAAACAAAGATTTTCCCGTCGCCGATAAGGAGGGGGTGACGGCGACGCACTTTTTGGTTTGCTCTAGTCCTAGTAGTCATACTAGGTGGTCTAAGCAAGTGTAGATTTATTCTTTTTCACGTCTCGTGTTCTCCGTAGTGCCACGACTGTTGATGAATAGACGATAAGTTATTCAGGGGAGACCCTTGTTGAGTGTGTTTGCAAGAGAGATAGACTCTGTGTGTGTGTGATATGTTAGAGACTGAGGCAATGATAACAGATTCTTTGAGTCTATGTGTGTGGAGGATAGAGAGAGACATGTACATGGGGCTTTGTGTTGTGTAACGTGGAGACACATATACATAATTAGAGAGTGAGTGTGTGAGATACACATGCGGACATGGGGAGAGATGAGGATCTAGATAAATGGGTGTTTGTGCGTGTCTGTGTGTGTTTGTACACGCGTTTGTGTGCGAGAGGGAGTGTGTGTATGTGGAGTAGAGAGACCACTAATGATGTAAACCTAGTATAAGGGAAGGGGGAATGGTGTGACATGTGTAGTAGCTGGATAGCATGGGTGCGGGCGGGGGGAGCAGACTATTTGGAAGAGACATCGAGTGTGTGTGTGGGAGAGGGGTGTGAGAGCGCGCGCGAGAGAGAGAGAGCTAGCGACGGGGAGAGAGAGAGAGAGAGAGAGGGAGAGAGAGGCGAGAGGGGTTTTTTGTGTCCATAACTGGCGTATAGATAGGGAGACAATGTTGATGTTGTTCGAAATTGGCCTATGTATGGAGACGCAAGGGAAGCGAGTCATCGTGTGTGTGATAGGGACTTCATGAGAGATCTAGAATAGATGGTGTAGAGAACAATGTGCGAAATCGAGAACGATGATACATTAGGGAGCTATGGAAAGAGTCACGACATATATGTATACAGGGAAGGAGCTGGGGAGGGTCCGCATGTGGGAGAGATAGAAAGAGGAGAGTGGTGCACAAGGAGACAAAGTGTGCTTGTTTGCAGTGGGGGTGGTGTGTGAGGTGTG
>NW_025227121.1:0-5053 GCF_018294505.1 Triticum aestivum | reverse complement strand
GAGCGAAGAAGCTTCTCCTCATGTGGCCGAGCAATGAGCGAGGGGATATGGTACGCGCGAGCTACCAAGGAAGATGTCTCGGGCGGGCGAGCATTGAGCAGGGGTAAATGGTGTGCAGCCGACGATGGGGAAGAGAGGAGGAAGAAGAAGAGAGGAGGAAGAAGAGTGGAAGACGGGGAAGAAAGTCCACCAAAATCTCAATTCTACTAGTACTACTACCAGGATATATCGTCCTTCGGAGTGTAATTAGTTACACCGATGACATGTGGGTCTACCACAAGAGGACCCATATGTCAGTTAATGGAGGACAAATGTGCGTAGCCGTATTTGCGGAAGCATGCTCTACTGGCAAACATGATGGCAGTACTGGGTAAGGCTGATTTAGTAACACCAACACGCTGGTTCAGCTTATTAATTACGTGTCCCATCTGCTACAGCGTGTATTGTCACTTCACTGCAAAGACTAGTTGAATAGTTCTCTCTGACCGAGATGGGGAATAATGGATCGTGAGGACTTCCTTTCTACAGTATCCCTATGCCTCTACGCTCACTTCACTCATTTTGCTCCGTACCTAGTCACTTGTTGAAATCTGTAGAAAGAAAAATACTCCATATTTGGGAATGGAGGGAGGCTTTCACTCTATATGTGGGAACAGAGGGAGTATCACCATATGGAGCGAACAGAGGAAGCTTGAAATATGAACATGTCAATGGGAGGGAGTAAGTGTGATGCCCGAGTAATCAAGCTACACTAACCTCTTTGAATGATGCCACGTCACCTCGATTACTATTGCTAATCTCGCGTTAGTTCAAAACCGATTCAAAATCTAAATTCAAAAACAAGTCAAACAATTAAAGTTTTCAAAAGTCAAAACTAAAATGTTCTTATTGTGACAAATAATTCATGAGATATATTGGTGGAGAAACCAAGTATTTATAAAATGTTTAAAATCACTAAACTAATTAAATCAGTAGCTAAAACCATTAATTAAATGCCTTTTATATTTTGTAAAGTATTAAACTACATTATTTTGGGATGTAACTTGTTGTGGTTGTGACATAGGTTGTAGCATCAAATTAGGTGCCACTTTGGTCTTTTACTAAAACTAAAATAATTAGGAACTAAAAGAGAGGGAAAATAAATAAAAGTAAAGGAATAAAAAAACAAAACTAACTAAAAAGACAAGAGGAGAGCACCCCCGGGCTCTGGCCCAGCAGGCCACCAGCCCCACTGGGCCAACCCACCAGGCCCAGCCGGCTACTCCCCCCGCTCCTCACCCAACGAAACCACGCACCCGACCCTGTCGACACCGCCTGGAGCCCGAGCCGCCGGACGACCACGTCGGACTACCTCACCGTCCTGCTTCCTCCACCCCACCGGTCTGCCTCCTCCGACGCGTCGTCCCCACCTCCTCCCCGCGCCCCATTGCCTCGGACCCTACGGCCCCCTGTGAGCCGCCACCCCTCCTTCCTCTCCCTACTCGTTATACGACACCGCCCCCGGCCGCGTCGGCTGCCCCCGCACCTCGCGTGTGGCCATGCCCGTGCTGCTCCCGCTCCCCGCCTCCGACCACCCCTCTGCCACCCCTGGACTCGCTGCGGCGCGAGGTCCCCAGCACGCTCGTCTGCGTCCCTCGACGCCCGCGCCTCGCCTCTCCTCACCGGGCCAGTCGGAGCTCTGCCGCTCCGCTCATCGCGGCCACCTGCATGCACGCATGCCCCTCCACTGGGGCCCCTCGATGGCTGCCGCACCGCGGCCGTCCGCCAGTGGCCTCGCCCCGCTCCCCCTCGGGCGACACCCATGACCCAGCACCCGACGCCCGTTAAGGCCCCTGGCCAATGACAAACGGGGCCCAGCCCCAGAACATTTTATTAAAAAAAAGTAGTAATAATAATAATAAATAAAATATTTATTAAATAATTAATTAAAGAATTAATTAACTTAATTAATCATAATTAGATTAATCTAATCACCAATTAACCTAATTAACTGTTAGTTAAATAATTAGTCAATGACACGCGGGACCCACACGTCAGTTTGACCAATCAACACCTCTGTTGACTGCTGACGTCATGATGACGTCAGAAAACACTATTCTGGATAATGTTGGATTAAATTAATTAGATAAATTCTAACAATGATTTTAAAACTTTGGAAAATCATATAAAATAAACCGTAGCTCGGATCAAAAAAACTTTGTACATGAAACTTGCTTAGAACGACGAGACGAATCCGGCTACGCAACCCGTTCGTCCGCCACACATCCCTAGCATAGCAAACACGCAACTTTCCCCCTCCGGTTCATCTGTCTGAAAACGCGAAACACCGGGGATACTTTCCCGGATGTTTCCCCCTTTCGCCGGTACCACCTACTACCGCGTTAGGGCACACCGACCACCGCGTATTGTCTTGTTACGCTTTGTGCTGCTTTGATTGCTCTGTTATTTATTGTGTTCCCCCTCCGTTACTTCTTTGCGGTAGACCCCGAGACTGCCGGTGACCCCCAGTTCGACTACGAAGTTGACGACCCCTCCTTGCCAGAGCAACCAGGCAAGCCCCCCCCCCTTGATCACCAGATATCGCCTATTCTTCTCTATACTGCTTGCATTAGAGTAGTGTAGCATGTTACTGTTCGGTTACTCCTATTCTGTTGCATAGCCTGTCATTGTTGCTACAGTCATTGATACCTTACCCGCAATCCTAAATGCTTAGTATAGGATGCTAGTTTATCATCATTGGCCCTACATTCTTGTCAGTCTGCCTTGCTATACTATCGGGCCGTGATCACTTGGGAGGTGATCACGGGTATATACTATACATACATACACTTTACAGATGGTGACTAAAGTCGGGTCAGCTCGTTGAGTCCCCGCAAGTGATTCCGATGTGGGGGGGCTAGAAGGACAAGTGGCTCCATCCCGGTAGAGGTGGGCCTGGGTTCCCGACGGCCCCCAACTGTTACTCTATGGCGGAGCGACAGGGCAGGTTGAGACCGCCTAGGAGAGAGGTGGGCCTGGCCCTGTTCAGCGTTCGCGGATACTTAACACACTTAACGAGATCTTGGTATTTGATCTGAGTATAGCTACTGGCCTATACGCACTAACCAACTACGTGGGAACAGTTATGGGCACTCGGCGTCGTGGTATCAGCCGAAGCCTTTGTGACGTCAGCAACTGAGCGGCACGCGCCGGATTGGAACATAAGCCTGCTCTAGTATTAAGGGGGCTAGCTCTGCTTCCGGCCGCGTATGCTACGTGCAGGTGTGCTAAGGGCGATGGGCCCAGACCCCTATGTCCTTAGGTTTAGACCGGCGTGCTGACCTCTCTGTTGTGCATAGGTGGGGCTGCGACGTGTTGATCTTCCGCTGCCGGGCATGACCTAGAAAAGTGTGTCCGGCCAAATGGGATCGAGCGTGTTGGGTTATGTGGTGCACCCCTAGAGGGAAGTTAATCTATTCGAATAGCCGTGATCTTCGGTAACAGGACGACTTGGAGTTGTACCTTGACCTTATGACAACTAGAACCGGATACTTAATAAAACACACCCTTCCAAGTGCTAGATACAACCCGGTGATCGCTCCCTAACAGGGCGACGAGGAGAGGATCGCCGGGTAGGATTATGCTATGCGATGATACTTGGAGGACTTCAGTCTACTCTCTTCTACATGCTGCAAGACGGAGGCCCCTGGCTTGTAATATGATGCTTGTATGACTTATTTTACTTTTAGAGTTGTGTTGCGATATCTTCCCGTGAGTCCCTGATCTTGATCGTACACGTTTGCGTGAATGATTAGTGTACGGTTGAATCGGGGGCGTCACAAGTTGGTATCAGAGCTGACTGCCTGTAGGAATCCCCCTTTCCAACTCCTTGGCCGAAGTTGAGTCTAGTCAATGAAAATTGTTTTACTAACTTGGATGTGCGGCCCATGGGCCCACGTCGCCAATTGGGTGGTATTAGGATCTTTTATTCCTCGACCTATACTCTGGGACTCTAATCTCTCCTCTATTTGGGTTACATGATTTTCTAAAAATCTAACTTTAGGTTCTCGAAAACACTTTCTCCCGGAGAGCCCCTTCAGTCCAGATGATCGTCGACTGCACCAGAAGATTTCGAAGTTACTCTCCGATACTCTCTTGAGACTTTGTGCCCGTTGCTTTTGCAATTCCCTACCACTGAAATATCCCTATAGATAAATACATAAACTTGTCATTCTTACTTTTATTCCCAGTTGATCTTGTTATTACAAGATACCCTGAAATCCTCTCTATTGTTCCGAGAATATTTTGTGCCTACTACCTTGGAGTTCTTGCCACCTGAATACCCCTACAGATAATTTCTCGCACTTATTGAGTATCCGCTCATCCCCAGATGATTAATGTGTCTCACAAAATTCTTCGGAATACTTTTTGATCTTTCGAAAATCCTCTATAGCCTGTTATTTTTGAAATTCTTGCCTGCTTGCATTATGGTTAATTCCATATGACTAGTAGTGCTCGATAACAAGTTATCCTTTTTAAAAAATTATCTTTCTGACTCAGACGTCATTCCGGACATGAGTTGGTTCTCGGCAATTCAAACCTTATTGATTGTCCAACTAAGTGTTTTCAACTTATCCATCCTTGATCAGAGCGTCTGCTTCTGATCCTTCGTTTTGGAAACCATAATTTCTTTCTATTTAATCATCAGACTAATCAGGTGATTCTTGAATTTGATGCCTCTGCATTCTTTCTTCCTTTGAGTGAGTATCAATACCCAGATCAGCTCCATTGTGGATCGCCCGATCCATTGTTGGATTTTTATCCGACAACATCCTTCATAATCAATCACCTTGTGAGTTCTTCCCCTGATACATAGTGCCTTTGGTAAATTGTATCCTTTTCTTGGCCAACCATGCTCTTCTTTCGAGCTTGTGTATTTACTTTTGAAACTTGTGGTATGTTTCCACGATACCCTGATGGGTTGAACCTATGCCTTCCTTAAAAAGTGTGAACTTGAAAGTTTTCACGAGCCATACTCTTCTGGTGCTTCGCCAGATAAAATTTCAGCACTACA